>NC_080849.1:15960898-16075898 GCF_030435755.1 Ochotona princeps | reverse complement strand
GTATATTCCAAAATTCTACCTGCCATGTGTTTAACATATCTCTGCTTGAATTCTGTTGTCCAAAATAGTTAAAATTTACACTACTTCTGGAAGTGAATAAATATGTTTATTGCTCCATGTCCTGGCCAATAATCAGTATTATCAGTTTGTCAGGTTTTCTTTTCTTCACTGTAACTACCACAGTATGTGCATAGCTTATATTTCATTGCGGTTGAATTTTTGTTTCTCTGAGGAGAAGAGTGAACACCTTTTCATACTTACTAAATGAGCATTTTCTTATTTTTACTGTCCATTTTTACATTGTATTAGTTTTAATTTCATTTCTTTAATTTGTGTTTATTGTTAGAGAAAAAATTTTTATGTCTTTCTGAAATACATCTTCATAAAGGTAAGTATAATGGGCCCAGTGCAATAGTTTAATGGCTGGAGTTCTTGCCTGGAGTGTGCCAGAATCCCATTTGGGTGCCAGTTAGTGTCTTGGCTGTGCCATTTCCCTTCCAGCTCCTTGTTTGTGGCCTGTAAAGGCAGTGGAGGATGGCCCAGGGCTTTGGAGCCCTGTGTCCATATGGGAGACCCGCAGAAGGCTCCTGGCTCCTGGCTTCGGATCTGCTTAGTTCCTGCCATTTTGGCCACTTGGGAAATGGACTCGCAAATGGAGGATCTTTCTATCTCTCCCCTGTGTAGATCTGACTTTACAATGGAAATAAATAAAATTTTTTTAAATAAATAGATGTCGTGTGGTACGGGTTGAGGTAGTGCTGTTTGAGAAGCCTATAAGCTACATTGGTGTGCCTGTTTATAAATAAATAAATAAATAAATAAATAAATAAATAAATAAATAAATAAATCTTTTAGAAAATCATTTGCAGTTCTATTAACCACCAATAAACAAACAAAAAGTAAAATGCATTTTAATTAATGAAAAATTCAAATTAACTATAAGTCAAAGCCTTTTGGACGTAAGGTTTTACTATTAATATCAGTAAACTGAAATTGAGACTTGAAGAACAAAGCGTTGAAGAACAACATTTTACACAGAAGTGATATCACACCCATATTTGGTCAATTCTAACGTCAGTTCTCAATGAAGAGTTGTGGGAGCAAAGCTTTGGCTCCTCCCTGAGGAGCTTCACAGACCTTCCTCTGACTGGGCTAAGAACCCTGACCCTGGGCAGGCTTATCTGAGAGACAGCACCTGTAACAACATTCTTACATCCATCTTTATTGAGTGAATTGCTATTTTTAAAAATTATGTAATAAATTTTTAATTAACAGCAGCTCCTTTTCTGAACTTGATAACTTATTTAAATGTCATTTATGCTTGCTAGTATTATTTGCTACTTATATTTCTCAGAAAAGAAGAGTTGTCCTAAATGCTGGCATCAGTAAAATTAATCTAGAACTGGAAACTCTAGCTATAAAAGAGTTGAAATAGCTAACCATAACTTAACGGATAATGAAGCAAAACTATTTAATATAATAGAATGCATCCTATTTTCAGAGACAACATGTAGGGATGGTTAAACACCATACTGAGGACTCAGGAAGAAAACAATATGGTTACATTTCACAACATTTCCAAAAGTGAAATATAACCATAATTTTAATACAATCAAATTTACAAAATCTTTCTTTCTTACAAAACATGGTAATCACAATAAATATGCGCTCAAACAATTCAATTTTTAAAAGCCTCAAGTGTATATTGAATGAAGAAAATACATTAAATCGGGATAATTTAAAGGGAAATGTGATAAGAGAGGTGAATCGGAGACCTTCAGAGGCCTGCTGAGGAGGACATTTGGCTGAGCCATGAATCCTTACTCGAATCGTTGCATTGCAATGACTTTGGTTGCACAGCTATTGGTCGTAACTCAGCATCTATAACCTGCTATCCTGTTATGATTTTACTTGTCATGAGGTGTCCAGCAGATGTGCAGAGTCCCACACTGCCCATGATAACATGGGCTGCAGCATGCACAAAGCCCTTGTCAGCTGCTGTTGATCAAAGTCAATCATTTACAGTATATGACTCTGCCAGTTTGATGTGTCACGGGACAGGTGCTGGGAAACATTGGTTCTAATCAGACAGTAAAATTATCAGGGTTGAGATCAACTCTTTGTGTTCCAATGTTCTAACACAGCCTAACAATTTCAGCTTGTGTATGTGAACATGTGTGTGTTTGTGTATATGTGTGTGTTTGTGTGTTTGCATGTGTGCAGACAATATTTCAGTATTATATTGTAAAGATTTTGGGGGGAGGGTAAGCAGAACATAAAGTTGAACATGGTCTTGATGGCTGCTTCCTGCTGGAAGGGGACATACCCAGACAAGTAGTCCCTGCATCTCCAGGTCTGGGACTCAAGTCAGATGATCGAAAACAAGTGTTGAGGGCTCAGAGCAGTAGCCTAGCAGCTAAAGTCTTTGCCTTGAACCTGCCAGGAGCGGATATGGGTACCGGCTCTAATCCGGGCACCCCTGCTTCCAATCCAGCTCCCTGCTTGTGGCCTGGGAAAGCAGTCGAGGACAGCCCAAAGTCTTGGGACCCTGCACCCACATAGGAGACCTGGAGAAGGCTCCAGGCTTCTGGCTTCGGATTGACACAACTCTGGCCATTGAGGCTACTTGGGGAGTGAATCCTTGGAGGGAAAATCTTCCTCTCTATCTCTCCTCCTCTCTCTATATATCTGACTTTGCAATAAAAATAAATACATATTTTTAAAAAGCAAGTGTTGAAATATGTACGTGCTTTGTGCTGCTCCTGGCTTGCTCTTCCAGAAGTGAAGAACATCTGCCAATGTGGTGCCTCTGCAAGGTTGTATGGGACTTTTAGGGTTAACTTGAGTAGCTTTATTTTTTCACAAAGAATTAAATGTTTGTAGGTATCTCTGTGGCAACAATTAGCAGAGATTTTATATGTGTTTGGAAAAAGGCACTGTGTCAAGTGAATCCCCTAGGTGGGTTGCCAAGGAAGGAAGCTATGCAGTATAGAGCGATGGCTTGGACAGAACTGACAGTGTTAGAACTGGGCATAGAAACAGTGGGGAGCCTGAGAATAAGACTGGTTGTGTGAATTTGCCACCGATTAACACAATGTATTTTACTATGTGGTCATGACATCAGAAAGCTCAGGAGAAGTGCTGCTCTGGGAAGAGGGGGTGGTGGCGTTATAATGCAAAAAAGAGATTCATTGAGGAGTGGTGTGTGAGGGTGACCAGGCTATGGGTCAGCATTTTTAACATAATGGGACACAGTGATGCTTGCCAAATAGTCCTGAAAATGTCTAGTAGTCCATTCTACTAAGGCTGTGGGATGATTTTTGAGGAGAGGTTTTGCTACATCTGAAAATGCTGCTCCTTTTCCACTTTAGCAGAGCAGTATGTTCTGCCCAGGTTGGCTTTGGGCAGACTGCAGTATAAGTAAGAGAGAATATGGAGAGGCATAGCCAGCAGTCCTTCATGAGATGTGCATTCATGTTATGTAACTCAGACGGTAAGACTGAACATACACGTTCAGTGATGTGCTGCAAGAAATTCCTGGGGTGGGGGGATATTGAACAGGGTGACAGGAAGTGATCAGGAAAAGCAATAGGAGAATCATCTACAGGTATTAGAGTCAAGAATAAGTGCAACAACTCATCCAGACAAAAAGGCACTTGGGACTATAAATAAGAAAAGGAAAGGAAAGAGTACCATAGCAAGCTGAATATTTTTTTTAAAGAGGTATTCATTTTTACTGGAAAGGAAGATTTACAGAGAGAAGGAGAGACAGAGAAAGATTTTTCCATCCACTGGTTTACTCCTCAAATGGCCAAAATGGCTGGAGCTGAGCTGACCCTAAGCCAGGAGCCTGGGGTTTCTTCTGGGCCTTCCGTGTGGGTGCAGGGTCCCAAGTACTTGGGCATTCTCCACTGCTTTCCCAGACTACAGGCGGTAGAGAATTCCTGGGTGTTTGAGTGAGATCAGTGGTATAGAAGCCTAAGCCCTCTTCAGTTAGAGGCATATCAGAAAGAACTAGGCATGGACAATAATGATACACTCCTTGTTAGCTACCTCATGAAGGGGAAAGATGGTGGGGGTTGAAAAGCTGGAGGCAGCCATTTCAGTGCAAATGAATACTAGGGAAAGAGAAGGACAGGGGTGAGGAGAAGTGGACTGAGCAGTCATTCTGAAGGCATGGATTTTGCGGAGCACAAACAGGTAATAGGAGGACAAAAGCAAGGCTGAGTCCAAGGTGAAGGTGAAGAAGGTGAGGACAGTTTCTCTGAGGATGCAGGGAGGTGGGGAGCCAGCCATAAAGGGGAAAAAGGTGGATTGAAGTCAGGTTCAGGATTTAGAGGTCTGCTTTCTCCCAAAGGTTCAGGTTGGGGATTTAATCTCATGCCTGAAAAGGAGAATCTGACAGGTGATAGAAGATTGATGGGGTAAAGGGCAGTGGCAGCAATAGAAGAATGTTCATACAATGAGAGCCTCAGACCCGCTTTGCCACAAGTGTTTCAGTCTCTGAGAATTTGGGGCTGTGATGGCCAAACCGAATTACAGGATGAGACGAGTCCCTGTGAATTTTTCCTCCCAGATTTAAGCTCTTCAGGTTATGGAGGAGACTCCTAAGTGCTGAATCTCTAGGCAGTTGTAACGGTAAGTTCCCCACATGGGAAAGGGAGGAGGAGTGAATCCCAGAGTTTTGGACAAGCTTGCAGGGGAAGGAACGAGTCAAGCATCCCCGATCTCTCAGTCCACTCCAAAATGAGGAAATGAGAGAAGTGGAGCTGCAAGGGGACAGTTCACCTGGCCGAAGAAGGACCTTGACCTAACACCTGGATTTTCCAGATGAGATGAGATGGAAACAACGCAAGGTGCCCTTGTAACTGGTGGGGTGTATTGAAGGAGTCATGGAGGGGAATAAATTCCCCCCAGACCGGCTGTTTCAAATCACATTCCTGGGTTTCGATACCAAATGTTAGGGTCAGAGTTTTTTATCATGAAGAAGGCACAGAGATTTCCTAAAGACAGGGTTTTTAAAAGTAATAATAGGGCATGTTAATCTTGGCTATGTTCAAGTTTTCATCATACATGAGTATCATGTTATCATCATACATGAGTACCTTATAAAGCTTGTTTTGGTGCAAACAATTTTGAAATTCCTGCACTGTTTTTCAAACGAGGCATTTTCCACTGCCTTTTCAAGACTCCTCATTCCTATGAGTCTTAAAATTTTATGTACCAAAATAAACTGTCTTCTAATTTCATTTTTTGTGGACTTTTGAAGTATCCTCAAGACATGAGCCTGGAATTTTATCAGTCAGTCTCAGCTTGGATGGCTGGGAAAATCATCGTATACTTGATTGGATGGCAGGCAATAAGATTTAGGAAAGAATTACTAATTATTCCTGAGTATGCTCAATCATAATTTGAAATTATCATAGTTAAAAAGTTAGCACAAATGAACCATGATGTTCAGGAAAAAAACTTGGGAAAACAAATAATCGCCATATATTCATTAATTTTTATATCTAGGTCTATATTACATTTCATTTGGTAGCTGGCTCATTGTGAACTAGCAACAAAGCAAATATGTTCATATATTTTATCATATGCATGTTATATATTTGTGTATATATATATTATCATGTGACTGTATATGTTCTACTGGTTCACTGCCCAATGGCCGTAGAGGCCACATGAACTTCATCTGGATCTTCCATGTGGGTACAGGAGTCCAAGCACTTGGGTCATCTTGCTCTATTTTCCCAGGCACATTTGAAGGAAGCGGAATCAATCAAAAGTGAAGCTGCCAGGACTCAAACCAGTGCCCATATGGGATAGTAGTGCTAAGGAGAGAAGTTTAACGTATTGGACCCAAAGATTTTGTGAGCAATCAGAGAAATTTATTAAACAATGTTATGATTGTGTCTATAAAATACTTAGAGCATTTTTATAAATTTTTAAGATTTTATTTTTTTTTTATTTGAAAGGCACAATAAGAGGGAGAAGGAGAAATGGAGAGGTTTTTCCATGTCCTGGTTCACTCTCCAAATGGCTTCAATGGTTGGTGCTGAGCCAGTCTGAAATCAGGAGGCAGGGGCTTGTTCTGGGTCTCCCATGTGGTTGCAGGATCCTAAGGGCTTAGACCATCCTCCTCTGCTTTTCCAGATCAGAAGCTAAGAGCTGGATGGGAAGTGGAGCAACTTGGACATGAACAATTGCGCATTTGGGATGCTGATGTTTGCAGATGGGGGATTATCTTGCTGAGCCACTGTTCGGGCCCAAACATTTCTGTCTTTACAAAGGAGTTAAATGTCATTCAGGGACAAACCATGGTAGAGCCATACTGCCATGGCTTCTTGGCAAGTGTGGGTTTGTGTGAAGGCTATTTGTGAACATATTCATGAAATCATTTAGACTTCTGTCCTTCAACAGAGATGTAAACCATGAGACTAAGTTACAATAATGTTATCAGGTGGCAGTCTGTCTTCATTTCACATTCCAAGAAACAGGCAAAATTAGGTTATAAATTGGGAAAGTTAAGGCCTTAAAGTTAAGTACATGTTCCAGATAGGTTGCAAAAATATGTCTAGCTTAATTCACAGACATCTAAAGTAGACCTTTTGTGGCACACACTGAAAACAATATTTCAGTTGACCATCTTCTAAGTATACATACTTGATGAAGTTGTATCTTTAAAAGTAGTAAAACTAGCAGGACCCGGCTATCCAGTCCCATGCTGTGTTAGTCATGCTTCCTGGTTTCTTCAGATGGGGAGAGGCTGATTTTTATTGGGCATTAGATAGGTGGCACTTGAAGTAAGAGTCAGCAGGTGGTGAAGGTGCACTCACTGGCATGACTGCCTGACAAAGCCTTCTGCAATCACAGGGGGAGGGTCGATTTGGAAACCTCTGAGCTCATCAGTGTGGCGGTCAAGACAAGAACTATGTTGAAGAGGGTTTTGAAGCGTGAAAGGCAGTATCATGAGTTGGATGTCAGTGGTTTATGCCAAAAAGAACAAGAGAGGACACCTCCAGTGTATTTGTTGTGTAAAGCCTGGCTGGACGTACTCTTTCCACTGAGGGCACCTGTGCTTTTCCCTGTATAGTACAATGTTTTCAACTGTACCTTGCAGAGGCTCATTAGGCAGAAATTGCTTAATAAATCTCTGTGGAATGAGTAAATCATTGTGTAAACCACTCAAATCTATCTTCATTCTGCATCCTAAATTCACTTTCTCCCTTATTTGTAGGCCGTTATATTGATGTAGGCAAACGCTTGGATACAATGTAAAAGGCCCTGTTGAGCAAGCATGTTTGATTTTTTCCAATGAATATTTTAAAGTTGTTTTTAAGATTAAATCTATTTTTATGAAGGTAACACAACTCATAGCCTAAAACAAAATAGTGTAACGTAGCCAGAAGTCCACTCTTAAGCCATGTGTTGTTCACACATTGGCTCATGGTTTGTGTTGCACTTGCACTTTCCTAGATGTTTTTGCTTCTCATGTGTTTCTCCATTTAGCAATTTTATGCATTAGTTGTGGACTTTAAGTGATAATTGTTGAACATCTAGCTGTCATCCACACATATACAAAGGGCCCATTTCTCCCTATCTTTGCCCTCTGTGTCCAGTTTTACTGCATTGGAGATTACTCCCATTGTCAATGTTTCACTGTTCTGATTATACCCACTTCTGAAGAAAGTGGTATGCTTTTCATTCTGTTTTATTTCTCTCACATCTTCCCCCTCCCCCTGCTCCAGAATTGGCCATATTCTTTTAAAATTTACTTAGTACATATTGTACCTCCTATAAGTTATTCTCAAGTGCCTCGAACTGGACTTTTCAAGTAGAATAATCAGAATGGCCCAACTGCCATAACAAAGGAAAGGCACAGCCTTGGGGACTTCACCCAAGTTCCTGTCTTGCTCAGGTCACAGTCCAACGTGACAGCAGAGGTTTCTGTGTCACAGAATAATTCCAGGATTCCTAAGGCCTTCTGGCTCATGACTGATGCTCTGTGCTTGGAAGTTAGCAAGAACTTACAGAACAGAGGCTGGGGCCAGCACCAGGCTCAGTGGTCCAGATGTCTTTATTTTATATCAGATGTCTTGGTTCAAACATCGGTTCTGCTTCTAACTTGGGCATTCTTACTAAGGTGTACCCTGAGAGGCAGCAATGACGGCTCAGGATGCTGGAACGCTGCCACCCACGTGAGTTCCATGATTACTGACATGTGGGGAATGAGCCAGCGTACGGATCTCTTGGTGTTGATCTCTCTCTCCTCTGCTCCTCTCCTCCCACAGTGTGTGTATGTGATTGCGTATGTGTGCGACTACCAAATGAATAAAAGTTCAGGCATAAATCATTCTGTGGGCACATTCAAATCACTCATGCTCCACTCATTGGAATTCAGGGTGCTCATGAAAAAGAGAAGCTCTGTCACTCTGCACTACTTAAACATTTAGCAATTTTCCAATACACCCTTGTTTCAAATAGCCTATGCTTCCCTCCCTTCTGCCCTTTCAACCTGCCCCTCCCCCCAAACCTTGAAGAACTGTGTATTCTAAATTATCCCTCTGTTTCTCTTTAGGGCTGTCTCCTAGTCACTGTTCTGGAGAAATCTATTCCTGTGTTACACCCATGTTGGTTTTTCTTTTCTTTCTTTCTTTTTTTTTTTTTTTTTTTTTGGCTCTCATGTCTTGTTGTTGATTGACTCATCATCTTGTTTGAAGTCCGTATTCTTATAAATGGCACACTGAAAGTATATGTTTCGAGAACTTGCATATCTGACACTAAGCACACTCAGCTGACAGTTTGTATGGATATAATGATTCTGAAGTTTAAATTGATTTCATTCAAGAAATGGGAAGTCATTCACTGAGACTTCTGGCTCCATGATGGCACTTGAGAAATCTCATGCTACCCTCTTCCTTGGTCTAACATGTTTGTTTCTGGAAGATGGGTGAGCTTCCTCTCCTGGTTCTTAGACTTCTGTTAGCTCAGAAGGAAGTATCTCTGTACTTCCCTAATGAACTTTCTAATTTGAAATAGTTTGCTGGAACTGTAGTGGGCTTTTGATCTTCAAAATTCATGATATTTATTTCTGATATTATACTTGGTGCTTTGTTTTTATTAATTTTTCCATCCTTACAGAATTCTTCCCTGGAACATTTTAGTACTTCCAACCAGAAAAAAGAAATATACCACTATTTTTTTTTATTTAGATAACTTCTTGGTCTACTTTCCTAAAAATTTTTTCAAATTTATATTCTATTAAAAATATACTTTTGAGTTCAAGAGGTTTTTTTCCCCCCACATGTCTTGTGTATGTTTCTCTTTTTATTTTCTCTAGTAACTAGGTAAAAGGGCATGTGTTCAGTTCATCTTGTTGAACCACAAATTGCTCTAGTTGACTTTCTCAAGAAAATAAACTTCTAGTCTCTTGGAACCTAGGTTTAGCATATGGAGGAACTTATGGTTGGTTGATTGAATGGCAGTGGGTAAGGGATTTTCTGTGCTCAGACGTCTAAGCAAACCCCTGTGTTTACCCTGCCACCTGGTCTCCTTCTATGATGGTATCTCTGCCCAGGTTTTGCCAGGGGAATTGGCTGCTTTTCATTCATAACCCCTCCTGCAAGTCATACAGTGTGTAATGTCTGCTCTTCCAAATTAGCTGCCACGGAACCCCCCATAAAGTATACTTTTCCAAACATCCATTACAACTTCTCTGTTGCTGTCACCTTGCCTTTTCTTTTTTCTTTATGGATTATATAGTTTGTAGATATTCATTTATTGCTATCTTAAGGAGTTTGGACAAAGGAAAAGGAAACGCATGTCCTCCATGTGACATTTTTAACCTGAGGTTAAACCATATGTCCATTTATATATCTGTTGATTATCTTAGTGTTATATCAATTGGATTAGAAATTATATCTATTTGATTTATCTATGTTAACAGCAAGATGTTACTATTATGACATAAATATTGCCCCCTTGTTTTTCTCTGGTTCTCTGGGGTAATCTGTTCTGCTCTCTTGCTGGTCAAGGCAGCCTTTGCGAAGTGGCCATGCCAAATCTTCTCATAGGCTTCCACCTGCTTTCCTTGCTGGGACTCTTCCCACAGGGAGGGTCATGTTCCAGCACTCCTGTGTAGTGTCACTCCATTACATTCTTGGCTGGAGGCCTAGCAACCTGAAAGACAGGACTGGATTTGGCAAGTGTTCCATGAGAGCCGTCCTTTCAAGAGCATGGCCTACCAGGTAGATGACACACTGTCCTGAAGAGTGGCAAGCAGAGTAGATGCTCAGCGCAAGCGAGGCAATGTAGTGGCTGGCATGAATTCAGTGCTCAGGAGCAGTACATTTTAAGCTCTCTGACTTTCATGATTCTAACTAAGTTAGCCAGACTTTCCCAAACGTGGTTTCCTCAGCATCAAAATGGGAACATTAAATATATAGATGCCTTGCCTATTTCAAAGCAATATTATGATAAGTATGAAAAGGTCATATGAGGTGATCTCTGAGCAAGGGCTTTCCAAATGCAATCGCACACAAGACCAATAGATTCTAGTTTATGTGAACAGTGGACACATTAACTAGTTAAATATAATTATCATTGTATAGTTGAGAGGATCATTTTAAATCAATGTGTCAACGGAGGAATCAAGCCATGGTTATTAGGTTCTTTTATCTATTCCTCCCAGGGTCCAGAGACACACATTTGTAAGATACATAAACACAGCCTGTGTGTTAAGCTGCCGTCAATATAGAGTCTCCTTTTGAAAATCAACAACCCAGATTTAATATATTTTAACCTAATAGGCATAAGACAAATTTTAAGAATTGGAATTCACTTTGGCAGAAAGGAGTAGACGGAGAGCTGCCAAAATACAAGGGCAGCCCTATAAAAACTATCTATAGAAGCCAAAGGTGTGAAATTTACTGAAATCCACTCAATTACTCATAGTAATACTAGGAACGTATCACTACTTTCAAGAGAACATTGGAGGCACAGAAAACAGAACTTCTCCACAGTTGTCTAATACAGCAGACAGATCTCTGTGGGAGCTCCTCCCCTGCTCCTCTGGTCCTTCTGTTCATGGTTTTGGGGACTTTGACTCGAGGCTGGTCCCTTGCCCCTTTCAGAAGAAACCCTTTGGGAGATGCTCACTGCCAGGTAAGGTCGCTATCTCCCTTGCTGAATTGCTAAGGCACCAGATCAGAATGGAGTTAAAGCATTGACTTTTTAAAGATTTATTCATTTTTATTGAAAAGACAGATTTATAGAGAGACAAAGCTCTTCCATCCACTGATTCACTCCCCAGTGGCTAAAACAGCCTGAGCAGAGCCAATCCAATCTGAAGCCAAGAACCAGGTGCTTCCTCCAGGTCTCCTACATGGGTGCAGGGTCCCAAGACCTTGGGCCATCTTCCACTGCCTTCTCAGGGAATAAGCAGGGAACTGCATGGGAACTGGAGTAGCTGGGACACAAATTGGTGCCGATATGAGATTCTGACACTTGCAGGGAGAGGATTAGCGAATTGAGTTATTGTGCCAGACCCATTCTGTTGACATTTAAACAGTTACATCACTTTTCACCAACATGAATGCAAGCACAGCTTTAGAACTTGTAAATTTTTTTCTCGTTGCTACCGTACTGGTCTGCATTCAATCTAGCTTTCTTACATTTCCTGTAAAACTGTGAAGTAATGATGGCTGAATTTATGCAAAGTGCAACCCCAGGAGGGGTAGCCAAAGTCTTTGAATCTAAAATGTTCAGTACGGGGCTGCCTAGTAGGCAATTAATGTATACTTGCTCAGTGACTGTGTGTTCATTATTTTGTTTAATTGTGACCTATTGATCTCTGAAGTAACTTCAGAAAGCAAGCCTCAAGATGGTACCTGGTGATTAATGGAATCTTGTGAACACATCCCAACTTTTCAATTCTGGGTTTCTTACCAGTTCCCTTTTTATTTTCTGGAGGTCTTTCCCCAACTCCTTGCAATTCAATTTCTTCTTCTCTGGGTAGATGAGACACCCCCTCTGACAAGAGGCAAAAAATGCCGGCGCTATAAGTGCTTGGAGCTTCCCGAAAAAAGGATATCAAAGAAAACAACTTGCAACCGATGAATAAAAACGAGCTCGCTGCTAGGGCTAGAAACCCCACATTGCATGTCTTTATTGCAGCGGCTGAGTCACCAGCAAGATTAGCAGAGGTGAGCTCGGCACATCCGCGTTAGGACTCGGGGACACGCCTTCTTCTCACACAAACCTCCGGGAGCCTAGTCGCCTCTGCATGCTCAGAGGGGTGGTGCTATCAGACGTGTCATTTGAAGTCCGGACTGGAAGGGGCTGGGGACCAGCCGGCGTTGGGCCGATCAGGCGCCACAGGTTGGAAAAAGAGCTGTCCCCATGAAGTAGAAGGCTGGGTTGTTGCTGCTGGGTTTAGCCCAAGGAGTCGGGGGCTAGGACGAGCAGACACGGCTCTGCAATCTGCCCCCAGCACACTCCACGGAAACTTCGCAAGGCTGGTGAGTCGGGAGGGGCGGCCGGCCGCAGCAGCTGCTGGAATGCGCTGCCACCCACTCCAGGCGCCCCAGCGCCGCCTGTGCCCTGTGGGCCAGGTTCGGTGCCTCGGGCGCCCAGGCTTGTGGGCTTACGCGCATGGATTGAGTTTTCCTGCAGAAAACCCGGGGAGGGAGACCCGCACTGTGTACGATGCATGGCTGGCACTGGCGATCTGGAGCTGGCCCTCTTTGTTTTGGTGTTTGTTTATCTAACAGCTGGCCAGGGCACAAAGCAAAGCAAAACTGGGCACAGCCATGGGAATTTCCTTCCAATAGCTTCTCTAAAAAACAACCACAATTGTGATGACTAAGAATAAGAGCGATGATGATGTGTTTGGAGTTTCATTCAAGGAGAGGTGACTTCGTGAGACCAGGAAAGCAGGTGACAGGACATTTCTTTGTCCATCTAGGGGTGAAACAGCCACTTGAAAATCAAGAGTAATCCCTGTGTTCCAGTTTCTCGCTGTCTACTGATTGCTGGTGTTGCAATGCTAGGCTGTGTGCAGGGACAAGTATGTATGGATGTTTGTTCAAGTGGTCACAATAAATTAGCTTCTGAGGAATTCCCTCCCAGTGGAACTTGACCCAATGAAGTCTTTGAGAACTACCGTAGCAGGTGGGGTGGGAACAGAGACTGGGTTCTTAGAAAAAAAAATGTGTTTGCATAAAGCTATCATACCTGTAACCTGTTTTTACCAGCCTTTCTCTCAAGGTCTGAAACTCAGGTTGTAAGATTCTCAAGGTTTAAATGGCACAGCGCAGATTTTTCACTGAGAAAAATATTATTTAATAGAAAACAGCTATGAATATTACTGATTTAGTTTTGCTTAAAAGAAAAATGTCTATAGTTCCTATTACATTCATGTATTTAGTATGATATATGAACATATTCAGATTTGTTTATAGCTACACAGTTTGAAAGAAATTGATGGAAAAAATGGACTTCAGCATTATCTTGATGTCAGGTATTTACTGGGTTTTTTTTTTTTTCGGTTATTATAAAGTCCCAATAAAGTGAGAGCCATACCCTTCCAACCCTGCCTCTCATCCCCCAGCAGAATTTCTTTTCCACAGTTTCCTAGTATCAGCTGTTCTTGAAGGAAAGAACAGGTGCCGATGGATGCTCTCAAAGGGAGTGGGCTTAAACTGTTTTGACAGATATTGGCACAGGTAGTTTGATATTAATGAGGCATTCCTTTTAAAGAACTGACTGTGAACTCCCAATGTTATCATCATTGCTTTCCAAAGGAAAACAAAACATTTCAGATGAAACTGGATGAGCCTGTTCTTATGACTGCCAAGACGGAAGAATCAGTCAGATGTAAGCGAACCACAACTCTCCCTTCTCATAGGCCATTTCTAGAACAAACATGTTTGAGCAGATAGGCAGATTTGCTCTTATAGAATAGGATTGACCTGCTTCGTATACAGCTGATAGGAAAGCTGCCTCCTGGTTTTGGCATTGCTGTTTATTTATTAAACTCTTCTTCTGCAAGAAGGAAGTATCCAAGGTCCCTGGCAGTTTCGAGTAAAAACCTGCTGTTTGCCGACTCTAATGCACAGACCCCTTTGATCAGGTGTTCCACCAACCAGTGGAACATGAAGTGTAGACAAAGTATTCACATAAAGGTAAACTCACAAGTCATCCAGTTTCTTGAGCTGATTCATCAAGGCACAGTATTAGTTCAGCCCTTAAGCAACTGGTGGTAACGTTGAGATGCAGACCATCAATGGTTGTGACAATCAGTACAAGCCAAGAGTCTGCCATGAGAGCTGCAAAGACAGCTGCCAAGGGGGGTGATTTTTACTAATTATGTATATCTATGACTTAAGTTTATATCATAATTGTAGAAAACAGCTATATCTCTAAGTATAATACCAAACCCATTGCAAAATCTCCTATTGTGAAAGCGTTACTTAATTTGTCTCACACTCTCGGCAAACATTATTTATGTCACTAAATATGTTTTCCAGTCTCCTCTCATTGGCCTTATTTAAATGACTTAAACATATCTCCATTACGAACAACATTCCACTTAACAAATGACCCCAAAAAGTTTTAAATGTGTTTAGTGTTTTAACTAATCAACAGTTAGTTTATGAGGAAAAATAAGCTATATTGTGGCACTTGTTCACTTAATCATTAAATATTTATTGAGAGTGTCAAAGCACTATTCTCGGCTCTGTGGGCCAGAAATACACAAAACAGACAAAAAGCTCTGCTCTCATCGAGCTGGCCTTTTACTTGGGAGGACAAGAAAAGGTAAGGGGAACAAGTCAAATTAATGGGACAATAGCAATAAAACCAGGCACAGCTCTGGAGTTTTGATCACCAGGGGAGTCATGAAAGATCTCTGTGTATCTCCACATCCTGCTCTGTAACCCTGCGTTTCACAACAAATCAATCATTTGTTAAAAACAAGTGAATCTTTTTAAAAATCAAAAAGAGTAATGATAGAAGTGGTCAAGAAAATCTCCACAGGAAAATGGTGTTTCAGTTGAGGCCTAATGGATTTCTAGATGCCAGTCTGATGGAGAATTAGGAAAGAATAAACCAGAAAAGCAAAACATCTTCCCAGTTTCCAACCTGGAGAGCTTGTTGAATTCAAGAATTAAGAAACTAATGTAGAGAATGAAAAGCAAATGGCACAGAGGGGCATTAGAAAGGGGAGGAGACATTGCTTGACAACTCACTCCAGGGAATGGATAGACAAGCAAGGCCAAGAAGTGCACTGACCCTACTAGACGTGCTTGTCAGAGATGTTTATAAAATTGTTTGCACAGAGAAGTTGAACTATGTGATCTTTACACTGTCTTCCCAAATTGCAATTCTACAAGTGGAAGAGCACAGCCTGTTTCATGTTATAGATGTCCCAGATCAAAATTAAAACTTGATGGTAAAATTTAGTTATAAGAAATATATTCATCAAATATATTAAATTCTAGCTACCAAATAAACTGTAACTTTAATATACAAAAATTCAGGAACATTTTCAGATAGGTAAACTGTGCTAACAAATAACTTTCTAATTTGGGAAATAATTTCATAGAAGATAAACATGTCATAAACTGGGATTTAAATCAGACAGTTAAGGGAACAGCTGTTTAGCACTGTGATTGAGATCCATATTCCATGTTGGAGAACCTGGGTTCCATTCCTGGCTCTGCTTTCTGGCTCCAGTTCCAGTGTAGACCCTGAAAGGCAGCAGGGATGCCTCAACTCACTGGTTCCTTGACACCACAGCCAACTGAGTATTTCCCAGCTCCAGGACTAAGCTTGGCCATTGTAAGCACTTGGAGAGTGAACCATCGCTGTCTCTTTCTGCATCATAAATAAAACAAATAAAATAAACCAGGCACCTAACTGTAAGAAAGATGAAGAAGTCTAATATTAATGAAATGCTGCCAGTGTTAATTATAGTATAGCTATGGAGATGGCATTTAGTTTCCTGAAGATTTGGGTTATCTCCAAATCTTGTGTTTACCTTTGCTGTGTTGCTCTATGCTTGGGTAACCTACAGTTCTTGCCTCCTACTTAGTCCTTTTTTTTTTCCTCTTTGATTCCCTTCTTCCATTTGTATAAATGAAAGAATAGGCAGATAAGTAGATATGTAGATAAATGGCCTAAAGCTAGATAATGAGTGGGTGGACAGATAGAAATAAAGAAAAATGTGTTTAAAAAGTTTAGGAAAAATGAATGATTTTGTTTTAGTCTTCTTTTCTGTGGCACATAGATTTATTCTCAATTATACTGAACTCAAGGTCAACATAATCTGTTTCCTTCTTGTTTTTTCTTAGCTTATTCAGAAATATAATGCACTGTGTTAAATCTGACCTAAGGGATATAGAATCAGAAGAAAGAGAAAAATCAAAATTGATTTTTTGACTCTGTTCAATCTAATTTAGGCAAGGTCATGAGAGCCTCAGAGATTCATTAGAAGATTTACTTGGTTCTCATGTCTATTGTTCAAAATTTGTTATTTTCATAAACAAGATGGACTGTTGGTAAAGGTTTCTGGTCATGTCTAAGTATTACACATATAGACTTTAATTAGATTTCTCAGAGTGGAAAATAAAACTAGGCATCTCTTGGTGCTGAAATATTAGAAACATTTTCCAGTGTCAAGAGTTGCCCCATCATGACTCAGGAGTCTCCTTGGGTTATTCAGTCTCTTCTTTTTTGAAGGTTTATTCCCAAATGCTCGAAATACAGAAGTGGCATGATTAGTTGTCAGTTTCTTAATTCCTTAATGGTTAGGATAGACAGCGCAGATAAGCACAGCAAAAGTGTTACTCCCTGGCCATATGTGAGCTGCCTCCCAGGTAATCTTTGCTCCTGATGGCCCTGAGTAGTATCAGTTCTCAAGCTGCACCAGTCAAGGTTCAGAGACAAAAGATTCTATTATAGAAACGATAGAGAAACCAAGACTACTAACTATCTCTTAGGGGAAAAACTTATTATAATGAAAATATTCTCATATTTACAACTGAAGACATAACGACACAAGCTCAATAGGTCCTCATATAGGAAAGGTCTATTGAATCTTTAATTTGAAAAGGAATGCGGTTGATAAGGACTGCACAGTATCAGCAGTGGAGTGAGCTTTGTGGGCCTGGCTTTCCTCCTGGAGATCCCACTGGTGTGACTTCTTTTGAAATTGGCCAATAATTTCCTCTCATCTCCTCTCTTAGATATTAACTTTTCACCTAGCTGCTAGGAAAATCAAGCAAATAAAAGGAGAATGTGGACTTCATTTTCACTATTTCTGGACACCCTCAATTTTAAGGGCCCTCTCCCTGCTGCAAAATTTACATGTAATGAAAGTCCATTCCAACTGAAACTTCCCAGCAGTCTGTACTTACAGGTGCCGGTGAGATGGAAAGCAGCACACGAGGACATCCTGCAGCATGTCTCGCTCTGTGTGGTAGTCACTCCACAGAGGCTGGTCCCTTCGCTACGCTTTAACCTGAGGGCTGAGTGTGTGCCTGTCTCCTGTGCAAGCTCTAAACTTAACTAACAGTGAATACTGTGTATTTCTTCTATACATGACTGCAGGATAATAACTGAGTTGAATTGCCCTTGAATTAGGATCTCTTTTCTGATTCCTCGAAGTTTTTATTTTACTGATATTTTTTTGACTCAGGTGTGACCATGGTTTGGATTCAGTGTTCACTCTTTCCAAGTTCACTTTAACTCCTAAAGTTAATTCTTGTATGAGACCAAGGGACCAGAAAGCAGGACTTTCCCAGCTCCTGGAAGATGTGGAGTTAGTGACTTCAACAAGACAAAAGATGGAGGCCTGGCAGTCAGGTGGACTCTTCAAACCATACAGTAAATATTCCAACACAGAAGAGAATTGGTCTGGCACTTTGAGACCAGAGAGCTAATTAGCAACAACAACAGCAACAAAGGAATAGTTCAAATTCATCAATGTTAATTATATATTTAAGGAAATCTATTCTATTTGCACCACAATATGTAATAACCAGTAGTTACCTTTTATTTGTCTTATATTCCCAGGAATCATGTTTTTAGAAGGTGTGAAAAATTCAAATAGAAAGATTAAAAAGTGGGTCAAAATTGCTTTCTAATTGGTCTTTTCTGCAGAAAACAAATATTACACAAGTCACTATATCCAAAGATATACTTAAAGAGATACATATGTTTATGTATGTATCCACCTACATATCCACCTACCAAAACAGCACATGAGATTACATAAATATGTAAGTTTTGTAAGTCTGTTAAAATACAAAAGCTTATTGAGAAGAAGAAAATAAAAAAGACAAAGAATTATTGATATTTTTTGAGGAGTACAAATACTGACTGCTACAAGCAGAAACTTTACAGAAAATGTCAAATTGGATAAATTTGACAATAGAATTATTACAACAAAAGACCTACTTACCATGTTGAATTAGATAATAGGCATTTAATCTCTGACATAATTTCTGTCTACTTAGAGCATTTGTTTTAAGATATTCTTTTATTTTATGTTTTTATTTATGTTTAGGCACTTTTGGTACTTTGGTTGTAATGATGAGTATGACATAAGAAATTAAAAGAATTAATAAAAAATTGAACTAAGAGATAGGCTTATTTTGTTGCAAAAAAATTAGACATAGATATGTAACATTTTCCTAACATGTGTTTTACAAAATTTCTGAGAACATTTCATGTCTCCTACTTTAGGGTAAATTTGAGAAAAATAAACAAATACCTGAGCTTATAATTTTAGTATAACTTTTTAAGATTTCCCTTAGTGATGTGAATGCAGATTATGGCATGTACAGAGGAAGGTAAATTTAAAGGAGTTAAAACTCTAGTCATGAGGTAGAAGTGGGACTTTTAAAAGTCTGACATTTCCTCAGTGTCTGTGAAAGTTGGAACAGAGAAGTCAGATTAGGGAAATCATTAACAATAGTGGATATAATCAGATATGTGGGGAAAGGAGAAATTGTTTTAAAGTCTAAATTACCGGTTTTGAAGGCAATCAGAAGGGGGAATAATGGTCTCCATCATTGAAATTGGGTGTAGAAAAGTATGACTAGATTGAGGAAAGAAAATGTACCGAGTTTGAGGTCCCTGCGGTCATTCGCTTGGATGCCCTGATACACTGGCTGGTGCTTCTTCTTTTTAAGATTCATTTATTTTTGTTGGAAAGGCAGAGTTACAGAGAAGGAGAGACAAATATCTTTCATCCATTGGTTCACTCCCCAAGTGAATGCAATGGCCAGAGTTGAGTGATCCAAATTCAGGAGCCAGGAGCTCCCTCTAGGTCACGTAGGTGCAGTGTCCCAAGGCTTTGGGTCATCCTCTACCACTTTCCTAGGCCACAAGCAGGGAGCTGGATAGAAACTGGAGCAGCCAGGGCATGAACCGGTGCCCATAATGGATCCTTGCACTTACAAGGCGAGGATTTAGCCACTAGGCCATCCTGCAAGGCCCTGAACTGGCTTTTGAAATTTCAACCTCTCAGAAGATGCCAGTCTGGAAGAGTAACTGGGAAATTCCAGCATGCAATGGGAATTACTAAAGTCCATAAGACTGAATGCCTTATCTCCATGAGACCTTCAAAGGAAGGAGGAGCCATAGATATTTTTGATGACTTCCTACATTTTCTATAAACCCTTCTCTGCTTTTACTGGCAATGACATTGAAGTTTTGGAAGGATTTAGAGGAAATAAAACATTGCTTATATAATTATATGTATTTATAACTTACGTTCTTAAACTTGAGGGACATTATTAAATATGCCTATAGCTATTAGTCTCTGAATATGACATCACTTATCTCTTTCACTAGGGGAGCTACTTTAGGTAATGTTTGCTTTCCCTGTACTCACTCACATATATTCCATCCCAGCCCAACATATGAAAAATTACAAGTCGTATTTCTATCAGAAATACGGTCTAGTATTTTAAAAAGGGCAGCCTTACAGATTTTAAAATAATTGGATCTATTGATTTGGGCTCATCCTTATGCTCTAATAATTGACAACCAGCTAATTTTAATTTTAGAGCAAATTAATTCCCACTGTCTTCATTTTACACAATTGTTTCAGCTCTGTGACTGAATTTATAACATTTGTTAAAATATTTATTTATTTTCATTGCAAAGTCAGATATACTGAGAGGAGAGACGACAGAGAGTAAGATCTTCCATCTGATGATTCACTCCCTAAGTGGCCATGACGGCCGGAGCTGAGCCAATCCAAAGCCAGGAGCCAGGAGCCAGGAGCCAGGAGCTTCTTTCGGGTCTCTCACGTAGGCTCAGTATTCCAAGTCGTTGGGCATCCTTGACTGCTTTCCCAGGCTACAGACAGGAAGCTGGTGGGAGCACCAGGAGTATAATCAGTGCCCATTTGGAATCTTGGTGCAAGCAAGGTGAGGACTTTAAGCACTAGGCTACTGCTCTGGGTCCGATGACTGAATTTAATAGATTTTAACCCAATACCTGCTTATTGCGGCATAACAAACTGTATTTTGATGTTTTAAAAGACTTAAACAACAATTCCCTGATGATTATTTTAGTAAGTATCAGTGTTATATAATATATCGTCAAGTGATTGACTTGTAAAAATGTGTACAGTGAGTAAACAATTAGGGGGAGTTTTATTTCTACTTCCTCTTTGCTACTCCACCTTCACACTAATGCTTTTGCTAGTTCACTGTTTGAGGATCTGAAGAATATTCCATTCTATTTACAATGATTCTTTATACAACTGGGTACTTCTCCGCCTTGGTTGTAAAGTATTTCTGATTATTAAGGAATTACGGTGAGAACACTCTGCATGTTTGCATGTCCAATTGAGATATTTTTCTGTGTTCCTTCTGGATTTCAAATGTGCAAAGTTTTTTTGTTGTGGATTTGTCATTTGAGACATCTAATTCTGAACAAATGTACTTTTCATAAAAGCTCCTTGCAATGTGCCAATATTCTAATTATTTGAGTTCTTCTTATTATACATGTAAAAGCAAATCTCCCCGCCCCCACCAACATTTTTTAAATAACTCATGTGTAAGTTAGACACATAGTCCATGTCTACAGTTATCCCAGTCAAAAATGTCTATTAGGACTGTGTTGGTTTTAGTCCTTCTTTTTTTCCTCTAAAAATCTAGTTACTTTTATTATTCATTAAGCTGCCACCCAACTGTGAATCCTACAACTGACATGGGCATTTACGAATTTCTTTAAATGAAGACTGTTTCACATGGTTACCACAGATGAAAAGTTACATTGACATTGAACCTTTGACTAAAAGTTGTCAACACCATCATATTTAGCTTTGAAATTTCATTGGCTAAGCATACACTCATTAAATGTACCAGTTTTCAAGTGTAGGATTTTATGTAAGAACAACAAAAATTTTATCATTTGGGTTTTAATAAGCAGTTTGCAAATTACATATTTTTCTTATTTGGTTTAAAATTATCTTTCATATACAATTAAGTGATATTTCAGGGTATTCACACAATAATATGCAAGGTATGAATAATATTAAAGAAAATTAAAGAAACAGTCGTTCCCTTCCTCGCAGTACTCTTTCTGAGACCAATTTCATTTAGAAAATGGTGGTGAGATGACTTAAAAACAAAATTGAATCAAATTATTCACATGACAGGTTTTCTGCAAAAAACAGGTCCCAAGAAAAATGAAAGGCAAACACAAAAATAAAGGTTTTATTTATTAAGGGCATTTTTCTTTGTCTAATGTGTTATCTAGCATCCCCAAACTTTAACAACAACCCTCAGGTCCAGTGCTGTCAAAGCAAAGGCTCAGTAGCAGACTGCCTATTCAATATCATGTTGGTTTTCAGGTAGCAAATAAAGCTTCCTTTCTTTTGCTCTAAAATTATGTAGATCTGAAATGAGTTAAGGGCAAAAATGAATATTTTTCAAACGTTTATTTATTTTGAATGAAAAGTCAGATCCATGTATGGAGAGATGGAGATACAGAGAGAAAGATCTTCCATCTGTTGGTTCACTCCCCAAGTGGCACAAAGGCCGGAGCTGAGCTGATCTGAACCCAGGAGCCAGTAGCTTCTTCAGGGTCTCCCACGCAGGTGCAGGATCCCAAGGCTTTGAGTCATCCTCAACTGCTTTCCCAGGCCACAGGTAGGGAGCTGGAAGGGAAGCGGAGCAGCCAGGACACGAACCAGCACCCATATGGGATCCCAGAGCTTGCAATGTGAGGATTTAACCATGGAGCCATTGTGCCAGACCCAGAAATGAATATTTTTATGATACCCATTCCAGTAATGAGTTTCTAGAACTTTAAAGGTGTTATTTATAAATAAATCTATAACATTTGTAATAGTTGCTGTTATTATGAAACTGAATGGATAAACAACAAAAATGTTTTAGGGATATTTTTTGGAGAAATTATATATCCTTAGCCTTTACTACCTAATAGGAAATAATGACTTTTTTTTTTTTAGTTTTAAAGGTTTATTTACTTATTTGAAAGGCAGAAAAAGAAAACACACAGAGAGAAATCTTTCATATGCTGGTTTACTCCCCAGTTGGCTATAGCAGCCATGTCTAGACCATGTGAAAGCCAGGAGCCAGGAATCCATCTAGGTCTGCCCTACCAGAGACTGTGACCAAACCCTTAGGCCATCTGAGGTCACCCACCCAGGCATGTTAGCTCAGCACTGGATCAGAAGTTGATTAGCTGTGACTCAAACCAAAGCCCTGATATAGAGTGCTGGTGTTATAGGTGGCAGTGTAACCCCCTCTGCCCTAATGCAGTCCCCAGTAATAAAGCACTTGTTAAAGCCAATTATTCTGTAAGGTGCCTAAATTTGTATCTGAACAATTAATTCCATGTTGGTTTTATGGAAGATTGTCTTTTTTAGTTATCTCACTTTGAAAGAGCTTTCTTTTTAGCATGTATCATGGATAAAATTGCTCTCTCTTGAAACTTTCAGAGTCAATCTTTTCTGTCATTTGAAACTTTCCTATATTGTTTGAGGAATATCCGAAGCCATGTATAATGCTAGTAATTCCAGGCTTAAAAGCAGAATTTCAGAGAAATAATTTGGAGCAAAAATAACAAAAAGCTTCATTAGCAAAAGCTAATGAGGCATTGGCAGAAACTGACAGTATGGCCTCAAATTTCTGCAGCAGCTTCCATTACAACGACTCCACCATGAAACAGGTATTTAGGTTTGGAAAATCGGTTAGTGTGCCCTCTCTGGTCTCCTTGTGCAATCTCTGAAGTCATCCTCAGGAAGCAAATTTGTCCTAACAAGCACATTTGGAGCTTGTTCACCCATTCTCCTCAAAATACTTAACCCAGTGTCTGTGACAGTAAGTTCTATTCTCATTATAAATTCATGCAAATATATTCAGTTGATAAGTGGCAAACGCTGTGCTCATTCTACAGACTCAAGCACTTCTCACAGGAACTGGTAGATCAGCCTGACCATTACAGATGGTGACTTGTTTTCCCCATAAACCAAGCTCAGCCAACTAGAACAAGAATAAAGATGAACTTATCAATAGACACAGGTTATGTGTAAGGTCCACAATTAAGAGCTAAATGTCAACCTCACAAATCCATGGCAGAAAATGATCTTTTGTAGGGTTACTGTTATGATGTGGCAGGTTGGGTCACTACCTGCAAAGCCCATCCATGGGAGCCAAGCTGAGTCCTGGCTGTTCTGTTTCCAATGCAGCTCTCTTCTGATATACCTGGGAAGGGAATAGAGGATAGTCCCAAGTACTTAGGCCTCTGCAACCACATGGGGGAATAGGGATGTGGTTTCTGGCTTCAGCTGTTTGTGGTCATTTGAGAAGTGAATCAATGAATGGAAGCTTTCCCTGTCCTATTCCTATGGCTTTACTTTCTAAATAAATAAATATATTTTTTAAATGGAAAGATAAAATGATCTGTTAGTTGATTGCACCTCAATAATACTGGAGCACTGTTGTTGAGGCTGTTATAATGGTACTGCATGAAGCACTGGATCCCACATGGTCTCTGGGTTGAGATCCAGCTGTTCTACTTCCAATCCAGCTCACTTCTGATTCACCTGGTAAAGCAGTAGAGAATGGCCCAAGTGCCTGGTCTCTGCATTAAATGGAAGTTCCAGAAGTTTCTTGCTCCTGGCTTTGTCTTGGCCCAGCCCTGACCAGCCACGTTGCCATTTAGGAATGAACCAGCAGATGAAAGTTCTCTCTCTCTCTCTCTCTTTTTCTCTCTCTCTCCCTCTGTCTTTCAAATCATTTTTTAAAATCTTTTTTTAATCATTATCACCATATTGCCCTCTGCGTTGTCACTTTCAGAATAGATATCAATATTCTGTTAAGTCCAATTTCCACTCTGACAGATAAGAATGGACTTATGATACCAAAAAATGACTCAAAATTGAAACTTTAAAACAAAAGACAGGAATCAGAAAGAAATAACATGTTGAAGTCCTTAGAGACAAAAATATCATTGATTACAGTGAAAAAAATGCAGTCTGGTATTCATTACATTAGCACGTTTGGAAATGTTATTAAAAAATGTTAGAAAATGTCACAAAGGAAAACACCTCAGCCTGCCACTGTCATATTCTGTATCTTTAAGGGCAAAGAGGCTGCGATGTGTCCATGGAGAAAGTACAATCTAACATATTGATCACTCAGTACCATGCCAATTAACTCCATAATGTTGTAAATTGTTGTTGATGTTATGTTGGGGCTTTTCATTGGAGGGGATGATATTCTGCCAGCTCTACTTTCAGACCAAGGATGGTCTCCCAAGGAAACTGTTGAATTTATCTGGACAATAAGAGTCTGGACTCTATGCATGGTGCATGCTCACAATGAAGGAATCATGACTGGATCTGAACTGTACTACTGCAACAATGTGGAGGAATCCAACATGGGGAGAGGGCATGCGGAGCTGTTGGGGGAATCCCAGAGCCTATGAAACTGTGTCATAAAACGAAATTTGAAAAAAATCACTTGGGAAAAATAGTCATTTAAACCACACTTATATGTCATGGACTGATTGTTGATGTTAAAACTCTTAAGCTTAAATTGTCTTGATTTTTCAAATATAGTTATTAACCCAAATATTGCCAAAATTTGTAAGATTAAGTGTGTGTTTATGCTGTCTTATAACTCAGCAATTCTGTGCAGTTTTTATGATGTCTTGATCCTTTGTATCATTAAAATATTAAAGGGCAAGTTGTATGGAATCTATTCAGAAAGAGATGAGCGTATGTTTCCCAGAGTCTGCAGAGATATGCAAGTGAAAACAGGCCTCCGACCCCCAGCAAATAGAGATTAGGGCTTCACAAAAATGAAAAAAAAATGTAAACCACCAAGTTCATAAAATAAAAATATTTGATTTCCTTATTTTGTTTAGCAAGAGTAAACAAAAAACTTAATTTAATTAGATATAATAAATATATTTAAATGGAGATGCAATTTGATTTATTGGAAATAATGTATGAATTTTATGCAGATTAACTGCAGGCTGTCATTTACCAGGCTGACCACATTTGTGAAAATATTTGAACATTCATCTTGGGGAGTGTGAAGAGAGCTAATCCTCGTGTACTTGCCAATTTTCACACAGTCACATGATACCCAGCACGTTATAGGTATGCTTTAATTTTGATCTTTCAAAGAAAATGCTCACTTTGATAAGAAATAATGAGTAAAAGGGACAGAATGTCTAGATAGTGGCACAGATACGCCCATGCAAGGGTGGTGGCAACACTGCCCAATGCAGCCATTGACTGGCCAGCAACATCTATGAAGGTGGTGGCATGTGGCGTGGGGGATACGTGGCGTACGTCATTCTTCTAAGTGTTGTTCCTTCATGGTTTGATTTAAAAAAAAGCCAAAATTTGACATTATACTACTTCCTGCTGGCAGCATTGAAGTATAGTAGGAGAAAACATGAAGTTCGAGCATAAGTAATTTAAATTTGCTTTTGACTCCACATGCTGAATTCATGGCAGCTAAAAAATTGTAAAAGGCTGGTTTTCTGTCCAAGGACCACTCCCCTCCCACCCGTGTTCAGAATTCTGACTATTCACCAGGGAGACTGCAGATCCCCTATTAATACAATAATAACTTTTGGTTAACTGTTTTAAAAATTAGCTTCAGAGGTATTTCAGTCCTAGATCCTGATATCACATTAAAACAAACAACAGGAATTTCTTCCCATTCCCCATATTCACTCGCATTCTAAAGAAGAAGGTCGATGGCTTGGGAATGTATAGAATGTGTATGCCAAAAGTAGGTTTTGAAAAAATGGGATACAGAATAAAAATAGAAAATTAAATAACTGTATGACACATTCCTGTCTCTGATAAGCTATGAAAATAGTACCAGCCTGATAAGTGAAGGGACATTCTATTTCTCCTTAGCCAATATTTACTCATTCTTTTAAAACATCAATTATCTAGAGGTAGGTTCAACTTAGAAACAATGTAACTGGGTAAATTCTTTATAATTTAGGAAAATGTCTACTTCCCACAGAAACCTTCAATGATATTTCGTTTTCAGACCCCTATTTCTGAAGGATGATCACAAACTTGTAATGGATCTTAATTCAGAAACTGTCTAGATCAAGTGGCTTGGATTTTGCTCATCACAAAAATATTCTTCCTTTTCAAATAGCATTTAACAAAGAATTCGTCTACAAAGCCCACTCCTGATTTTATTCTCAATATAATTACATCCACAAAGTGTTATTTATAGACATCTTTGCTGGAACAAGTTTGCATGGATGATGCCTCAATATGTACTTTAAAGCAGTGAAGCAGAATATGTGTTACTTCTCTTTTTCTTCCGTCTTCTCATCCTTCCTCTGAGGGATGGGGAGAGAGAGAGACTGAGTGAGAGAGATTGGGGCACTGGTTCATTGATAAAATGACCAAAATTCCAAGAGCTGGGCTAGGCTCAATCTAGGAGCTAGGGTTTCCATGTGGGTCCCATGTAGGTGGCAGGCAACTCAACTACTTAAGTTATTGCCTTCTAGGATGTGTTGTGTTGTGTTATGTTAAGCTATACATTCTGACAGATCTGAATTGAAATCCCAGGCTTTTAATCATTCAACTGGGTGGTCCTGAGCATATTCCTACACTGTTGTTTTAACCTATTCATTTGCAAAACACCAGGACTATTGTGAGGATTCTGTTAACTAATTGATATAATGTTTAACATAATAAATCAACAGGAGGCCACTGATATTAATGTGAATTGCAGTTTGGCAACTCAACAAGTGATCATTAATGTGAATTCTACCGACATTTAAGTACATGGAAAAGTCAGTGTTTTATACAATATTTGGAAAAATTTCTATTTGGTTTCCTAACGTATCACAGGTATTCATCTTGCACCACTCCCAATTGATTTTTAGTTTCCAATAAAAAATATTTTTAAGCTTTACCATTTATTTGAAATAAATAATACATCTACATAACTAAAAATTAAAAAGGCACAAAGTACATAGCAGAAAGCGTCTTCTTTTGTACACAGACAAAAAGTTGATATTTTGCATTCAAATGTAGCTGTATGTCCTGGAATCTTTTACTAAATCAAACATCCCAGTGTTACTGTTTACAATGTCTTACATCTTGCTTGGGTGCGTTTTATTTTGTTCCTCATCTCCCCCACCAATCAGTTTCCCTGGGATAGTTTTAAAATTTCCCATGCTGAAACCGGTCTCTCCAGACCAGTTTCCAGAGCAACTAACTGCTCTGAAGCAACAGCATTTTTTTTCAATAATTGTCTTGAATTTCACAAGAAATACAGTGAATTTAAGTATGAAGTTCAATGAGTTTTGACATATACGTGTGTGTGTGTATATATGTGTGTATATATACAGTTTTATTTCACAATATATTTTGATGATCACTCAAAATTAGCACTTAAATTGCTGAATGTTTAGAATAAGCATTATATTTATTTTATTCTATTTTTCAACTTTGAAAGATTTGGGTGTTCTATAAGTGTTTCAGTTAGGTTAGCTAACAGCAAAGTTATTTAGTGTATTCATTGCTTATGTACAATATCCAAAGTGTTACTAATGAATGTTTGCGACTGCAATACTCATTACTTAAAAATGAAAAGTGCAAAGAAATGGTTACTAGCAGTTCTTGATACCCAAAGCTCATCTCCAACTGTTGAAGTACTCTCCATTGGCTTAGTGGTATACTGGGTTGCTTCACATATACTGTGTTTTTTGCATGGACCATTGGCCCAGGAGCAATCTAGGGCAGGTGAAAGAAATTTTTGAAGACATATTTTGAAGAGCTAGAGTGTGAAGCGCATTCTCCAAAGTCTGTAAGGTTGTGCCCCAATCTGCCTTAGTTTGGGGTCCCATGTTTCCTAACACTACTCAGAAAATCTCTGTTAGTTTGAAAAGTGATTTTGAATAGCTGGTTCTCTTTCTTGTTGAATAAATATTTCAGCTAAAATTCCTTTTGCAAGGAACCAGCCCAGAGTGAGCTCACAGGTAAAATCCTTCAGGCCTATGTTCCTTTGAGCTCTTAAAGTTTTCATAAAGTAGGCTGGGATTTTGTGCTTGATGATTCTCCTGACTTGAATCACCTGAACATAAAAGGTTTTTACATTGACATGAAGAATTCAAGCACTGATTTAGGGGCAAAGTAAGAGTTTCTTTTGCCAGTGAGTCTTCTCATGCAGCTGAAGTTCTGTGTCACGTTTGGATGTTTTGATAAGTGACTAAAGTCAAGGCACTAGATAAAAACCCTGGTGTGGCTATCTCATGCCTGCAAACGCCAGTTGTTTGCTTTGTCTTCCTTTACGGATGTTCTTCTGGTGACACATGGCAGACCACAAAGCCACTCTAGCTTCAACATCCAAGTGCACAAGGTGAGTATCTGTTTCAAGGTCTTTTCCTGATCATGTTATCTACCAGTAAACTCAAGGAAAGAGACAAGAAAGAATTCTGTTTCCAGTTTCTATGTCCACCTTACAGCAACTTTGGTAGTCTCTTGCATGTAGTTAATGTTCAGCAAATGTTTACTGAGTTGTCTTGATATTTTCTTTGAACGCTGAAGCTGTGTTGTATTCTGGGCAGTTGGCAATGTGAAAATGTTGTGTGGTTGCAATAATGAGATAAGAGGCCTTACAGCTACAATTGGTTCTGAAATTTTTTCCATCCAACATACTTAGAGCAGCCAAACTAGTAATTTTAACTTCAGCACAACGTAGCTTAAAAAAAGAGCTCTTTAAGGTCCCACAAGTTTCAGAGGAAGAGCCAGATATCCGATAGTTTATGGCAACTTATAGGTTTGCTTTAAAAAATAAATTAATTAACCAAGAAACTAAATCCATGAAACCACCAACTTGAGTGATTCCAGTAGTTTGGAATTAGGTCTTGGCCCAGAATCCAGAGGGTAGTGCTGTGACAGCAACAGGGAAATTTTAAGTATTGCAAAATTTATTCTAGGAGCTGTAGAAGTAGAAAACTGGAAACTGGATTAACCCTTCTGTGTTTTGTTAGTTATAGTGATTGGTTTGAAGTTTCTTATTTTAAAGAATGTTCACTATCATGCCCTTTGACATGCCATGTGTTCTCTTTATATGTTTTTTAGTTAGTGAATCTACTTTTGTTTAAAGGACTTGCTCTTATAAAATTGCAAGGGTGTATAGTTCTTGTCAGGAATGTATGAAGTCCTCCTTTTATTCAGTTCAGATCTTTAATTTATTACTCCCAATGTTCACACTTTATCCCTTCCAGCCTGCTTTCTTGTGAATTTTCGTAATTTTTTTCCCTGGAGCTTTTATTACATGTACAATCATATGTCTACATGGAATGCATTCTTATAAATTATAACTGAACAACTTGATATTCTCCCCTAATTCCTTGCTATTTTATTGCATATTCTTTCAACCATAGCTTCAGATTTATTGTGTCTGCAAAAAGTCACACTATTGTACATTCAATTACACGGCACTGGTAAAGAGCAGACTGGTTTTTCCAGGTTAATTATTTACGACAGCTTTTATAATCCAAAGAGTTCAAAAAATATTGGCTAAGCCTATTTACAATATGAATATTTACAATATGCAGTAACAGGTTTGGGGCCAGGTAGGAAAAAAATTGCAAGGGAAGAGATGTCGGGGCCTCACACTTCTGTAATTTTTATGTGTCTTTTCATTCCACCAAGTTTCTACTCTATTTTCTCAGTCAGGAATTTTAATGGCAGAAAAATGCTCTGATCCTACCCATACTTTGTCTCCTTGTCATCTTCCCTTCTGCAAACAGGCTGTGCTTCTTCTTACCAAGGGGTCAACCAAAACTTGCTTTGGAAGTTGGTGATTGGGGGAGGTAATGAGTTTAATTCATCAGCATTGATGGCCGTTCATTAATCCTGGGTGACCTGCCCTAATGCATTTAGTACTGCTCCTTGTAACTAGGTCTGTTAGGGACATTGTACCTGAGGTGATGGAGGCCAGGGAGCTGCTCACCCTGCCTCAATGCACTCTCCACTGGCCCTTTTGGAGAGCAACAGTGGAGAAAAAAAAATAGAGAAAAACAAAAGAGATTCTTTCCCTCTGTTTGCCTTTGGATCACACAAAGAAATCAAACATAGCCTTTATTTTAAAGAGCAGTGAAAACTGAAAAAAAAAAAAAAAAAGCAGGTGAACTAAACACAAAATTTTCTGATCCACTCTAAGATTTCTACAGTACAGGTCCCAAGGATTTGATATTGTTGAATTTCATCTACAAATAAACCCACATTCGGAGCCCAGTCCCTAACTGGGCAATCCATTTATTGTCTTTCAAGTAAAAAAGAGTAAGAAAAGCACGAACTTCAATATTTCATCTATTTTTCATGTGAATTTTTGCATCTTCTATTGTATTCTTGCATTTTCTTGAAATGCTAGTCATTTTATGTCTGTTTAACATGATTTTTTAATTTGAAGTGCAGACTATTTTTACTGTGTGTCAAAGTCGGTGTTCAAGGTAATTGCAGTGACCCACCAACAGTATAGTAGAAGCCAGGGTTTGAATCAATAATTCTGTTGAAAGGAATTCCTTATTCGACATTGTTACCCTGCAACACTTTGTGGCAATTCTCCATCAGATGTGTTTACTAGAACAGTTCTGAAAAACAGGGGAGCATTGGTAGAAATTGAGTTCCTTATTGAGTAAAAACAGATATTTATAGAGTTGTAAACTGTGTACTCTAATTAGAATCTTTTAATTCTATAACTTTATACTTGTATATTTTAGAATCACTTCTTTGGATTCAACATGGAAAGACAACTTTGATGGTGAAGATAATTGTTATTATAAGAAGTATTTCATTTTCTTGTATGTACAACCTTAAGTTCCCAAGACTTTATTGCACAACCACTCTAAATTAGGGTTAACACAGTATGTTTAGCTAACATATGACAATCACCTTTTTTGAACTAAAACTAAGAAGAGAAAAACCATGTGATCTTATTTATTTTAATTGAAAGGTAAAGTTGCAGAGGGAGAGAAGGAGAAATAGATCTTCCACCTGCTGATTCCTTCCCCAGAGGGCTGCAAGAGCCAGGGAGAGGCCAGGAACCAGGGGCTTCATCCAAATCTCCCAAATGGGTGCTGGGCACAAGTCCTAAGGCCAGCTTTTGTAATTTCCCAGGCACATTAGCAGGGATCTGGTTTGGAATTAGAGCAGTGCAGGACCTGAACAAGAGCCTATGTGGGATGCTGCTGTGAAAGGCAGTAACTTAACATGCTAAGCTACAGCCCTTGGCACCACGTATGAGAATTCTGCCTTCCCGCAGTTTGAATCATAGTGAGGAGAATGCTAAAAAACAAGACAGATTAGAGCTGGAGAGAACCACAAGAATAATTAATATCGAATGAATCCATGGAAAGTGAATGAAAGCCCACTATCAGTAAAGGATCCTGCATAGTCTCCTGAAAGGAAGAGAGAATTGTCTGAAACCCAAAGGGCTAATAAGAGAGATTCTGTGAAAATGGGGAAGAGGAAAGTTCTGTGCAAAGGGAACAGTAACTACAAACACTGAATCAGCATGAAACTTAGCTACTCAGAATAGAAAAATGCAGGCGTGAAATGTTAGTAGGGGACCAGGCAGAACCAGGTCATGCCGCACTTTGTAAACCAGATGAGCTTCCATTTTCAGTTTAATGGGCTATCACTGGAAATGATCAGAAGAACCGTGTGTCACCTGACTTACATTTTCAACAGATGATTCTTCTTATTAGGGGAAGAATGGATGAGTAAAAGGGGAAACCGTAGGCACGAAGTGAGGTTAGAACCATACGGTTTGCAGAACCATACGGTTCATCCAAATCAGGACTTCTGAAGGTTAAAGCAGGTGCCAGGAGCGCAACAGGAAGCGCCTAAATCAAGCAGCTGGTGAGCTATTTCAATTGTTGTATAGCTTCTATGCCATTTCATGGAAACCTCACATTAAACTCTGTGAGCCAAATGCATAGTACATACCAAGTGTTTGTTGAGTGAATGAACAAGTACTGAGTGAATCTAGGGGAAGATTAGTATTTTTGCTTTATTAATGGAACTGTGTTACAAGTACATTGTGAAGACTAATTCCAATGACAAAACCCGTATTCTTTGTTTTCTTAGCTAATAGTTCATTGTTTTTGCTTTTTTTCAATAGTTTTGAGCTATCTTATTTTTCAAATTTCTGTTTGTTCCTCTACTTGAGATTTAGTGTTCTACATAGGGGTTTCTTGAATGTATTAGCTGTGCTAGCTTTTATTTATTTATTTTTTTAATCAAAGGCACCCTGACACATGGAATCCCCAGGCAACGGGTTGATTTTTTTCCCCTGTCAGCCTGTTCCACCCCTAAGCTGCAACTTCAGAAAGCTTGTGCTGTTAGAACCAGGCTAATCATGCGTGATACGCCACTTTTAAAATGAATCCTAACCTCTGTCCTCTACAGCTGTGAAAATAACATGGGTACAATAGTACAATTCATTACCTGAAATGCTTAAGACAAGAAAGTATTTCAGATTTTGGAATGTATGCACAGTTTACTGGTTAAGCATTCTTTTCTGGAAACTATCAAATGCCTCCGAATCTGAAGAACTTTAGGCATGTAGTTTTTAGTTCTTTGGATTAAGGATGCTAAGCCTGTATCTTCTTGCTCCCAGGTTAAGACCTAAGAATCGATTTCATGGTACCCCAACCCATCCTTAACAATAGAGTAGCTATGCCTGTTGGATGACTTGGGCCAAATTCTTTAAAGAAAAACAAAAAGAATAGTTTGCTTTTCTGCTTTAAATTATAAACATAGAAGAAATGAAAATATGTATGTTTTATAACATTTTAATTGTCAATTCTACGTGTATCTGGTCTGCTCCACATACATTTAAAGCAGACACACCTTTTGACGACATCATGTTAAACGGAACTTAATTCTTTAGATAGTTATCACTTAAAGGTATTTGAGGTGTCTATTTTTGCATGTGTGCATGTGTGGGTTCATGCCATCAGCATATGCACGTGAACAAGTGTGTGCACTCAAGTAAATCCATGCACCTGAGTGGGTACATTCAGTCATTAAGGCTCTTCTCATCTGTTATCAGTAACTGATGCAACCCAACCGTGGTGTTTTGCTCAAGAAAAACGTGGTTAAATCTCCATCTTTATACTCATTCCTCCTGTTTATTCTATTGATTTGTAATGCTCAAGAAAATGTAAATGTAACTGACATGAGAAGAAGTGTTTCATCTGATGTCATTGGTGATTATTCGGTGGATGATCTTTAGTTGGATTTATAAGATTAGGTTGTATTTTAGATCCTAGGGAAAATCAGCATTAGCAGATGCACATACCATAACCCAACCTTTGCTTGACTATGCGATACAAAACTAACGGGTTTAATATCAGCGGTGTTTGTGTTCATGTAAACCAGACGCGTAACCGTAGACTAACGTAAGAAAAGGGCAGTACTCTTTAAATCCTTCTCACAGTCATATGCAGTGGTCTAATTCAACTTGATGCCTTCAATAGAAATACATAGATGGAACAAATTTAAATCACTTTCATTTTGATATTCTATGTAATTAGAATTTACACCTCTGAAGACTGTTATATAAACACTTCTCTTTGATAATTATTCCTCTTGTTGAATTAGCAGTATGTATCAGCGTGGGCTCAGGTTCCTGCAAGAAAACTTTGCAATTAATTTTTCTAGAAGCTTAGGCAAAAAGATAGTGAAGAATTTAGCTTTGCCTTCTTAAAATTGATGGCAATGAAGTAGGAAGCGTGCACTTTGACCTTGGGAGAATAAACTGACTCCCCCAAGTTTCTTTGATGCCTAGGAACTTCAGTGACCTGGAATGTATCAGACCCTGCAAATATTCTCTTTGTGGCTACTTGTGATTTCGTTTCAGTAAGATGTTAACATTTATTTTTTGATATTTCACCTATTATGGTAAATTAAATTTGTCCTTATTTGCTCAGTAACATCAGAAGTTAACAGGTAAACGTTTTTATGGAAATTGAGGTCAGTCATATCTGCTTGTTCATTAGCAGGTTTCTAGGAGGTAACTTTACAGAGAGTCAGTGTTACATCAGCAATCTGTTTTCTCCACAGGCCACAAACTTTCCTCTTCTTCTAGATGAACTTCTAAAAGTATGGGCAAGGCTACTTTCATAATTGCCCTGCAGTACATTTTGGTTTCTAAGAAATCCATCTCTTGCAGTTTATTTTTATGCTGAATTTGTAATTCTTATCCAGGGCAATCATCAAGAGAGTAGGCAAGGACTTCAAAACATTTGTGGAAAAATTTAATTAAAAACTTATTTTGATGTGTAAGACTGAGCATTTGAAATCTATGCCTAGTTTTCATGATGTTGCTTTTTTATGAACTTTTTGAAGATCTGGATGAAATTCCCCTTTAAATCAAGGAAAAGTTTGACAAAACTGAGAAGTTTAAGGTTTTTTTTTTTTTAATTGGAAAGTCAGAAATACAGAGAGGAGAAGAGACAGAGAGGAAGATCTTCCATCTGATGGTTCACTCCCCAAGTGCCCACAATGGCCGGAGCTGCACCAATCCGAAGCCAGGAGCCAGGAGCTTCTTCTGGGTTTCCTGCTCGGGTGCAGGGTCCCAGGACTTTGGGCCATGCTCTACTGCTTTCCCAGGAGACATGCAGGGAGCTGGATGGGAAGCAGGTAAGCCAGGACACAAACTGACTCCCATATGGGATTCCGGTGTGTGCAAGGTGAGAACTTTAGCCACTGGCTACCACGCAGGGCCCACTGCATGACTTTTGCAAGTCAAAACAGTTATTAAATAAGGGTCCAGCAGCTCTAAAGAAGCCATAGGCCTGAGAACCGCATTCCTCTCTGGTGCTCTGCCTAGCTGTCAGTCGGAAACTTAGCAGGCTCTGAATGAAGCAGCAGAAAGCTGCCTCCTGTTCTGTTCTGATTAAACTTTCAAATGCACCCAGCAGCAGAAAAGGTTGTCAGAGCTGTCTGTATCTCTGTGCTAATGGCTTTTCTCACTAGTAACAGCTGGTGGTGAACCTTGGCAAAAAAAAACAAAATTATGAATGCTTTATACTTGAAAATGCTAGGTGAGTTTAAGCCCTGGTAGATTGCTTAGGTTGCTGGGAAGAAGTAAACAATAGAGTCATTAAAGCTGTAATTACTCATTGTTGACATAATGTATTTTTAATCAGAGATCCAACAGGATATAAAGTGGCTGAAATAATCCAGTGCTTTGTTAAGTGGAAGTAAAGCCACAGTGTTCTGAACTTTAACCATGCCTTTTCTTCAGGACTTCTATACTATCTTTGTTCTGAGAAATGTGTTGACTTAATTCCGGGCTATAAAGCATCCAAGGTTGACTGATTAATTGTTTTTTGTTTTTGTTTCATTGAGTTCCTGGCTAAAGGAGATTTTTTTTTTAAAGTGGCTAGTCAAAAGTGGAGAGGAATTCATGGTGCCTGGATACACTGAACCAGAGAATTTATATATTTACAAGGGCATGTTAAATGCCCTTGAACTCAGAATTCAGTAATTTGCCTCAACATTGGTTAAATGGCTAAAAGTAGATCTAGATAGCTAAAGTTGTGGCGTCCAGTGCTTGTCTCTTACTATGATGAAATGCCAGTGTTGTGAGCAAACATCTCCAAATGCTTAAATCTAAGCCAAGTCTCCTATGCCAATGGCTCTGGCTGCACATCCTGCCTTAGCAGCAGTGCCTGACTCCTTCCATTCTCCATCTCTCCACCTTCCCTATGAACTTAAGCTCTTGCCTTATCTTTGCCCTCATGATCAGTCCTGTCCCTAAAGGCAGACCCATTTATGAATCTTTCTCTTTCCTCTGCACAGATACATAACCCTAGATTTTCTGAGGTTGGTGTCATTTCTATTGGATCACCAAAGAATCAAGAATCCTATGTAACAGTCATCCTCAGATTATACATATATCCAAAATAAAGTTCCACTTCAGAAACTTACATTAATATGAGTATGTGGGTGCTTAACCTTTTGGCAAAACACCCATGCAGAGGTCTTAGAAATTTTATCTTTCTGGTTCTTGAAAGCACATGGCTTAACAAGTTGCCTAGAATTCTGTTTAAGTGACACAATTGGAGAAATATGACATTCATCTTATTTTCAGAATTATCTGCCTGTGAATCTGGAGATGCTATCTAATTTAACTTCCTCACTTCTTAGGGAGGCAGAGTCTATGGGAAGATATTTTGATTAGTCTGCCCTTTTCGAGATAATGAAGCAAAGCAGTAGAGGTTTGGCATGACTTCCTCAAAGCAGCAGCCAGCCATTAAAGGAAACCAGTTTGTAAGTTCAGTAGACCAGTGTCTGAAAACTTAGTAAAGCTTCTTATTAAACAAACATGTGAGCTGTGGGAAGAATGAGGGAGATGTTGGTTGATCAAAAATGCCAAATTTCACTTAGCTAAAAGTAATAAATTCAAGGGAACTATTGTACAACAGGGTGACCGTGGTTACCAGTGTTTTGCATTCCTGAGAATTGCTGAGAACAGATTTTGTGTGAAGTTTTCTCACTATCAAATGTACGTGTATGAGGCAGTTGACATCAAGAGGCGTTACAAAGCGTAAATGTTAGTGTCTCACTGCCAGGATTCCAGTTTTCTTGGTTTGGAGTACAGTCTAAGCATTGGAGGAACTCTACAGGAGGAAAGACAGAGAAAAATCCTCTGTGTGCTGACTCGCTCCCCAAGTGGCCACAAGTCAATTAGCTAACGCAAGCTTTCTTCAATGTATGCGTTTTTAAAACACTATTTATTTAAACTGCAGTTACACAGAGAAGAGAATCAATCGATCTTCTATCCACTGGCTCACACCCTAAGTAACTGCAACAGCTCAAAATTAACCTGTTGTATACAGAAAAACCTATGAATTTATTAATTGTTACAATTAAACATAATTTTTAAAACCTACAAGCATGTCTTTAATTTGAAATGCTCTATTTTCTAAATGAAGAGAGTACCTATAAGTAGCAGCATCATTTTACAAACATGAACATAGTATCTTTTTCTGTATCACAGAACTCTACAGAGACAGGGGCGCATTGTTTCGTTCATGGAGCATGGTGGGAACTTACCATGATGCATGAGAAGGTGATAGCCTCTGATTGCTGGTGACCAAGTTAAAGAAAGCATCCGTGATAGGCAAGCAGGCATCTTCCCAGGAAGGCACTCTTTTAGTAAGATGCATATTTACTAGTATGGACCATCCTTCTCACCTAGCAGCTATTCATTGAGATGATGGTTACCTCCAGCTCTTCATCCCGTCATGGTAGCGAGGAGTCCCTGTGCTGGGAGGCAGTTGACATCAAGAGGCGTTACAAAGCACAAATGTTGGTGTCTCATTGCCAGGTTTTCTTGGTTTGGAGTATGGTCTAAGCATTGGAAAGTCAGAGCTACAGGGGGGAGACAGAAAAATCCTGTGTCTGCTGGCTTACTCCTCAAGTGGCAACAATGGCCTCTTCCGAATCACCCACACAAGTGCAGGGTCCCACGGCTTTGGGTCATCCTCGCTGCTTTCCCAGGTCACAAGCAGGGAGCTGGATGGGGAGTGGAGCAGCTGGGACATGAACCAGTACTCATATGGGATCCCAGTGCATGCAAGGCAAGGATTTAACTACTAGGCTGTCACACCAGGCCCATGCTAGGTTTTATTAAAAAAAAAAAAAAAAAAAAAAAAAAAAAAACGCTTTATTGACTTATAATTACTGCACCATAAATTTATATTTTAAATGTAAAAATTAGTGAGTTTTTAAAGTATGTTTTGAAGCTTGTGCCATCATCACTGCCAAATCCAAATCTTTCATCATCACCCCGTCCCCCCCAAAGTACTCATCCATTGTCAGGTTCTTTCCATGCTTGCAGCTACCCCTGGGAAGCAGATTTGCATTCTCTGTCGCTATTGATTTGCTTGCTGTTGACATTCTGCTTATAAAGTGGGACCATAAACGATATAGCCTTTTGCTTTTCTGCTGTTTCATTTACCTGAGCGTTCGGGACTCACCCAGGTTTTACTATGTAAATTACCACCCACCCTGTTTTCTGACTAAATAGCCTTTTGTGACAGAACTATGCCACAGTCAGTACATGGATATTTGGTTTGTTTTCTGTTTTGGATTATTATGCATATTGCTGTTATGAACACTTATGTGCAAGTTTTTATAGGGATATGTTTTCATTACTCTCCTAGAAGTCAAATTATTAGGTTATATGCTAAGAATAAATTTAAGTTTTTGAGGAATTGCTAAACTGGTTTTTCCAAAAGGCTGATCCACTTTAAATCCTCATATTGTGAAGATTTGTTATGTATTTTTGTGATTGCTATCCTTGTGGGTATGAGGTAGAATATATATTCTGCAGGGATGCAAATGCTTGAGCCACATCTGCTGCTTTCTATAATGCACGTTAGCAGAGGCCTCAACCACAAAAGAGCCAGGACTCTATCCCAGGCACTCAAATCTGTGATCCAGCTACCTCAGGTGGCAGCTTGACCTGATGAACTACAGCACTCACCCCTAAGCCATGTTTTGAAGCCAAAGTAGGGGTTTGTTTTTGATCCATGGGTACATATGAGCTTCAGGGGCAATGCTAGACCTTTGCTCTCATGTCATTCTCAGAAAGATTGTATTTAGAGCACCCATCAATATTGCATTATGACTAAGGATAGAATAGTTTTGTGTTTTGTTAGCTCCTGTTGAGTTGTAATGATACAGGGATGGGAAAATACTGCAAGGATTTGTCTGAATGCATCAATGTTAGTAAACAGAGTGATTAAAGAGCCTGGTCAGTTTAGGTGAAATGATTTAGATCAAGCCACATCCTTGTTCCGAGCCCTGATTATGACAGGAGGAATGCCCCTTGAATAGATTTGGGTTTTAGCAACTTCAAGTCCAGAATTCTACCACCACTAGAACTTGACGTCATAGCACAATTTCTTTGGGAATCTGTAGAAACCAGAGAAAAACTGAAGTGTAAGAGCTTATAGATAAACTACATAGGGGATAAATCAGAGGGCTAGAAAGGACCATCCAACAGAGAATGAACGGTGATAGAAGGCAGGAGGATGGATGGAGTACCTGATACCATTAAAACGAAAAAGCTTGAGATTATAAGGCTAGCACTTGGATCAGTCTTAAAAAAACTTTCATAAATAAACACAAACATAACAAAGTAGAAATATCAAATGAGAAGAACATGTGTTTCTAAAACAGGAACTTTTTTTAACAATCATGAAAGTAGCTTGAGTCACCTACATGAAATAGTTGCTATTTTACCAAATTACAACTTAGTAAAACCGATAAACATAATTAAATGGACCAATTATCAAAAAAAGAAGTTGGGGAAGTTATTTTTAAGAAACTCCTACCCAAAATCATTACTATAAGTAGTTTTCCTTCACAAATTCTCTCAAACAGTCAAAGCATCACAATTATACTTAAGATATTTCAGGGCACAGAAAAAGAAATATAACTTTCGTGTTCCATGAAAGGAGTTTTCAAAGGTCAGAATCAAAGCTGTTTCCCTCTCCCCCAAAGACAAATCCTATTTGTGAATACTGATGAGAAAATTAACTGAACTGTAAGAGACAGAATCCTATAGCGCATTTCGAGATGATGCAAGTTAAATTTATTTCAGAAATGTACAGGTAGTTTCTACATAAAGAAATCTATTAAATCAAGCTACAGAGAAAAATCAATTGAAAGATCATCTCAGTAGAGGAAGAAGACAAGTTACAAAAATCAATGTCTCTTAGTCGAAGCTGCCAGCATCTTGCTAAATGGGAAAATATGAGAGAATTTCCAATAATAAGAGACAAAGACGTCCACTTCCTGGGCAGCTCTTTAATTTTATTATAGAGTAGACAAAAAAGAAACAAAAGCATACAAGTCGAGAAGGAACAACTAAACCTCTATTTAGAAAAATGATTATACATCCTGAAAATTCAAAATAATGAAAAATTTTAAAGATTTATTCATTTTTACTTGAAACACAGAGAAGGAAGAGAGAGAGAGAGAGAGAGAGAGAGAGAGAGAGAGAGATCGCTTCTATCTGTTGATTTGTTTCCCAATGGCTGCAAAGGAGGCAGGAGCTGCTTCAGTCTCCCACCGAGGGCAGGCATTAAGCACATGGGCTATCCTTGCTGTTTTCCCAGGCTATTAGCAGGAGCTGGAGTGGAAGTGGGGCAGCCTGTTGGAGCAGGAACCCATTTGAGATGCCAGTGCCTCAAGCAGAGGTGTAACTTGCAAAGGCACTATGCTGGTCCCCAGAATAAAGAATTGTAAATCAACTATCATAAGAAGAAAAGTTCGCAAAATTTGGGGTCGTAAAACTAACTCACAAAAGCTAAACTGTATATAAGCAACAATAGCAAGCACAAGATGACAGCTGAACCCCAAGAAATGAAATAAATAAAATGTTTACATGTAAATCTGGCACAGCAATTGAGACTCCACTTGCAATGCCTAGGTCCAATTCCTGGCTTCACATTCTCTCCAGCTCCCTCTTACTGCATACCCTGGGAACAGCGAGTGACGGCTGCAACCTCCAGATCCCCACCAGCTTTGTGAAGCCCCGGGTTGAGTTCTGGATCCTGGCATCATTATCAGTGATCTGTGGACTACACTAACAGGTTGAAGATCTCTCTTACTCTAAGTCTCTCTCTTTGGCACTCTGCCTTCCAAAAAAAGTAAAATAAATCCTTTTTAAAAACTAAAAAATGTATTACTCTAAACATTAAATCATTGAAGAACAGAAACATCCTTTGGCTGCCAGGTGAGTTTAATATGTGAGAATACTGATACTGTCAATTGAGGTAAATCAATTTAAACCTGAGCTGTATTAAAACTTTTACTCTTGGGCCCGGCGGCGTGGCCTAGCGGCTAAAGTCCTCACCTTGAACGCCCCGGGATCCCATATGGGCGCCAGTTCTAATCCCGGCAGCTCCACTTCCCATCCAGCTCCCTGCTTGTGGCCTGGGAAAGCAGTTGAGGACGGCCCAATGCATTGGGACCCTGCACCCGCGTGGGAGACCCGGAAGAGGTTCCAGGTTCCCGGCTTCGGATCGGCGCGAATCGGCCCGTTGCGGCTCACTTGGGGAGTGAATCATCGGACGGAAGATCTTCCTCTCTGTCTCTCCTCCTCTGTGTATATCTGGCTGTAATAAAATGAATAAATCTAAAAAAAAAAAAATTAAAAAAAACACTTTTACTCTTTCTTTCCAGAATGAGTAGAGTGAGCTTCGACACTCAGTAAATTCCCAATTTATCTCTATTATGTTGAATCCCTTGATGACAGGATGAAACAAGGATACCTTTTTGGTTTTCTCAAATAGATTTGATTGCCCACAACAGTCTTAATGACTGCTGTAAGCCTAAGTGAAAATCATGTAGTTGAGTTGGCATTAATTCATATTTACAATTTTATTTCAACCCTCTTTACGTGTTCTCGTCAATTAATTCTCAGTAGTCCTTTGGAAGAAGTAAAATAAAAATAAGCTGCATTTAATCTTTAAAACATGAAAGACCAGCATAGAATACACTGCCAAAAATATATTTCTTTAAAATCTTTCCCTCACCCAGGAGCATGCCTTCTGTTTTGACACATTGACCATGGGTCCCCAAAGTAATTTAGCCATCCATAATTTAAGACTAGACTTCAGGACATAAATGTGGTTAAGGGGAAACATATTTCAAGGTCAGTTAGTGGCAACTACCCTCAGGTTCTCGTTCAGACAATAAAATGCTTGCTATAGGGCCACAGACCTCAAAGAATGCCCACTGGAAACCAACGCACAACTCTCCAACAAAGATAAATGAGACCATCTTAAACTTCTGTCCATCTTGGGCTTGACAGTTTTATTATCTGAAGCAATATATCCCATTTGCCAAAAATATCCCTGATTTCTTTCTCTTTACTTGACAATTACTTGAAGCTTTCTTTAACATCTTAATATTAACTTGGATTTTATTAATTGAATGAGTTAAAGTCACGAGCTTCAAGCTTGGCATGGCATTTTTGAGATTGTTACTTTTTTGACTTGGCAAAAGAGCATTAATGTTCAGGTTAAAATATCCCCCAGCATCATAGCTGGTCATGACATAACTGTAGTATTTGTTACGCTCCCACTATATAGCAATCAGGGTATCCTCAGAACCCTGAAAACTACCATGCAAATAAAGGATACAGTGTTACTTGGACAAGTGGATGTTTTCACAGAAGAGCTCTGTTCCCTGAACCCTGGAACTGTTCAAACAAAATCTCGTGATGTGCTCTCTGCCAGCGCAAATCTCACATTGTCCTTGTGTGGGTTATTTAAAACTCTTCTTGTAAAGATGAAAGCATTCAGTGCTGAGATTTTTATACTCTAGTGCAAATTAAAATAGAAAAAAAGTAAATTTAGCTAGCCACAGCTGGAAAGCAAAATTGTGGTCATTTATTCTAAACCCTCACCTCACAGATAAGGAAGGAGACTCTAGGTGCTGAGGTCAGGCAGACACTACTCCTGTCAGCTGTTTAACATGTGTTGTATTCATTGTAGCATCTCTTTTTTACTTAATTTTCTAATTTTACAAAGGGAAAAATTTCAGATATTAAGGACACTAACACCTCTTAACCTTCCCGCGTCCCTGCACTTGCTCATCCTCCTTCCTTCCATTTTTAATTTTCTTTAACTTCTGCAGTGACATACTTTTTTTCTTCATATATATACTTCATATATACATTGCATTGGCTGCTACATAGCATAGAAGACATATTACATCTGCCTTTTTGTCCCTGGTTTATTTCACTAAGCATAATACTTTCTACTTGCATTCACTTTGTTGCAAAAGAGAGGATTTCATTCATTCCATCATGTATATACACCATATTTTCTTTATTCAATAACTAACTGATCAACATCTGAGTTGATTCGATATTTTAGCTGTTGTAAATTTAGCTGCCCTAAACACGGAGACACAAACAGCATGCTCATCTTTTAAGTGTGTCCATGCCCTGTCAGAAGCCAGACTCACCTGTGTTGATCTTCATCTTTGGGATTATTGGCACCAAGTTATTTTCTGAAATTGCTCAAGACAGCCTTTCTTAAGGCTGTTACCAAAATAAATAAATAATAAAAAGCTGCCTTTCAGCGAAATTTTAAGTATCATGATGTATTCTGTGGACTCTATTTTCGGTTTTCCAGGATACCACAGTGTTCTCTAACTTTGTCTCCTATTTAGTCAACTAGTGGCTTCAATTTCATCCCCTATCATTAAGGTTTGTGCCTAAAGAAGAATTTGGATTTAGTTCCACCCTAGTTAGAATAAATTTATACTCTTTCTTTTCCTGAGAGAATTAGCCATTCCTTTTATTAGTGAAGTGCTAAATTTTGTCACACTAACAAGGTTCTTAGTGGAGCTTTTAATGGGCCTGGGTAGCCAGAGTCCAGCAGTTGCAGCATTTTTGGCTACAAAATCCTGGAAAGATATTTAGAACCAGCCAAGCCAAGAACCAATCACTCTCAGGCCATCTGCCAGTTCACACATCTCCCGAGAAGTGTTTCCTGTCAGTAGTTCAGGCATCTTTCAGTTATGGAGGTGGATGTTTTTCTGGAGCAGCAACTGGGCACTGTCTAGCTACTTCAAAAAGAACAAAGAAAATTTTCACCACAAAAACTCACTTTGAGAATCTTACTCAGTGAAGTTTATTACAAGAAGAAACAGTGAGGACTCTACACAAAGGCATAGCAAGCTAATCCTGTGCCTGCATGGCTGGCGTCTCATAGGATGCAGATTCTAGTCCTGGCTGCTCCATCACATCCAGTTCCCTGCTTACAGCCTAGGAAAACAGTAGACAATGACCAGTGTGGGAGACCCGGGAGAAGCTCTTGGCTCCCAGGTTCGGATCCACCCAGTTCTGGCCATTGCAACCATTTGAAGAGTGAATCCATGGATGGGCTCCTGTGCCTATGCAGGAGACCTGGGAGCTCTAGGCTTCCGGCTTTGGCCAGGCACAGCCTCAGCTTTGTGGCAATTTGGGGAGTGAACCAGAAAATAGAAGATTTTCTCTCTCTCGCTCTTTCTCTTTCTGTAACCCTGCTTTTCAAATAAATAAAAAATAAACTTAAAAATGTGCATTTTCCAAACATAGTAGTCTTAAATTATTTGGTGAGTATCTTGTTACCTTATTCCTCATTTAATTATCTATGGAGACATAAAATATTTCAATTTTGACTACCAACTAAAGTGGCAAAGAAAGTTTTATTCTAAGCTTACGTGCATGTACTTAATTTTCCTACTCTCCTACTGTGGTAAGTTAGAATGATCTGGTTACTTTTAGATAGGATATGTCTGTGGAATTGACTGTTGCTGAAATTTACTTTTCATCCTTGCAGCGCTCTTGAATTATGATGTATTGCTGAATCTTCACGTTGGGAAAATATTCTTTCCTGCACAATAACGGGAGAAATGCTTTTTTGTTGTAGGAAAATCTCACAAGACTTCCTTTATAGGTGCTGCAATAAGGCCAGTGATCAGAGTTGTCCCAGGCAGTGAATCATTTTGCTGAACTCAGGAGTGAAGGAACTTCACCAATGTCCAGGAGGCAATGGTGGCGTTTAAATGAGTGTGCTGCCTGTGCAAGTGCACTTACTTGATGTTCACTCTTGGCTCATCTTGACCTATGGACACTGTAACATAGAAGAGAAATCTCGAGGCATGAGGGGTCAGGGAATTGGAAGAAACAGCAAGTGACAGTACTTCTTTAGTCAGGAAAAATATTAGCAGAATACCACCAGCTCCACCTCCAAATCATGATTCCTGTTTAAGATCTGGAAAAAAAAAATAGAGTAGTGTGCAGACAAGCACAGCAGAGCTGCCACAGGGCAGCAGAAGTCTTGGTGTTCCACAACAGCTTTTGAAGTGATTTTAAAGCAAAGGTTTTTGAAGATTGTCATACCAATAGTTAAATGTTGTAGAAAAAATAGGTATATTTTGCATACACGTAATAGGAAACGCATTCAGCATTAGCTTCATAATACATTGCTAGGCTTTTTCCTTTCATCGGCTACTTGCAATTGCAGTCTCTTTCTAGTATACCTAGTTGAGGGTCTTCTATCCCCTACCAGCATTACCCTTCCAATCCCAACAGGCTCTTTACATTCTGCTTATCAAAACAAAAGCCTAGTGCTCTTCAAGTTCTACTGCTGCTGTGGCAATGACTATCATGCTTCATTTTAAGGGATGTAAAAAAATTTATAGTGAGTGAAATAATAGAGGCACCCTCGTTCCTGATGCTGCTTTGTTCCAGTTATCAGAACTATAGAATCAAGGCTTTTTGGTATTTTAACCTTGAGAAGTAAATTTTTCTTATGATTTTCCTTGATTTTTTCTATTAAAATACAACATACTTATTTTCTTCACAGGCCCAGCAAGACCATCACTATGACCGATGGGGACTATGATTATCTGATCAAACTCCTAGCCCTTGGAGATTCGGGGGTCGGGAAGACAACGTTTCTCTATAGATACACAGATAATAAATTCAATCCCAAATTCATCACTACAGTAGGAATAGACTTTCGGGAAAAACGTGTGGTGAGTTAACCACATTTACTATCCTTTGTGAAACAAGAATGAAAATGGTATGTTTCTTGTTTTGCAAAGTGGCTGTTATCACATGAAATATATCATTTGTCACTATAATTTTCCTTGGAGTATCATTTACTATTTTCAACAATAAATAGCATATCTCCAGAAAAATATTGAGTGACACCAGCTCTTGCCTCCAAATGCATACTCAACAACTGAGATCAATAATTGTGAAATTTGTGTAGCTTGTTTTCCATGAGTCTTAAGGAACATTTCAAAGTTTTTATTTTTCAGGATTTAAGGATTACCTTTCTACCTGAGTTGAATTCTTCAAGAAAACCAAATATTCCTTTGCTTACTCTTAACAAAAAGGTTAAAAGTATGATTGACAAATAGCTGGAACATGAGCTTTATCAGCTCTTACTGCGTTTTTATTTTTGTGTAGATTCAGCTGTCAATCATGGGCTTATTATGAACAGAATGTGAGACCAGCCAAGCTATTTTCCAAGATAATGGCGTTTAAGTGAGAATCGCAACCACTTCTTTCTCTGCTAGACACTAATGACAGTGATAAGGATATTGTGACATGCAAGACATGTAACATAGACACAGGCACATAGGCTCAGCCAGGTTTATTGCCACCCACAGAACACTTGACTGCCAGCTTGGCTCTGGCTTCCAGTGGATGTCATGAATCTACTCATTGCTTGAGAGCTGGAAACAAAGAAAAGGCTTGTTGGAAGAACGCTGCCTGAGAAGTTGAGTCATGGCTTCTGTAATAGCCTATACCTATGTGAAAGCTGATATGTGGCAGTATAGTCTTAGCAGTCTTGGTCTCTCTCAGGTTGCTTTTCTTTCCCCCACAGTGTCCATATGGATCTAGATATAAGTTCCTGCAAAATTTTCCCTGGAAAATATTTTCACTTAGCCATACTTGGGCAGCTAATTGAATATTAAAATTCTCGTATTTTGCTCAAAATGTAAAAAATGCTACTTTGTTTTTTTAAAAAAGAAAAAGTACACTTATCTAAAAAAGAAACTTTGAAGAAATAACTAGTAAAGGAAATCTTGAAATGTCCTGTGTCAACTCTTTCAGAAATTCTGTGCATAATTCATGGCTAAGTCATTTCAAAAGTCCATTTTACAGTAAAAGCTACTCAGTTATTTGCAGAGCAGCTTGCTGTTTTAAAAATTCTCTCCCATCTGCTATTGCTTTTGAGTTTGAAGTATATAATACTCCATAAAATAGGAAGATGCTATGGATTTCAATTTGTAGGTTTAAAAGTAAGATTCAAAGAATTTAAATGAAAAGTTGTAGTTAAACTCAGAACTTGGGTACTAATGGTGATGTTGGCTCCTCTGTGAGAAAATGACAGGAGGTGTCTAACCCAAGTTTGTGGCATGCTTAAATTGTGTTGAAAATCATACTTGTACTTGACATTTAAAAGCGAGAGCATATGTGATACTTCCTGAAAGAAATAGAGCAAATATTTATTCTGTACTATGAACTTTGATTATAGTAATCAAGAAAAACATGTTGAAGGAACCTAAAAAATTTGAATGTGAACAAAATCCAAAGCAACATTAACAGACAGAAATGGTATCTTTCAGGTTTATAATGCACAAGGACCAAATGGGTCTTCAGGGAAAGCATTCAAGGTACATCTTCAACTTTGGGACACTGCAGGACAAGAACGGTAAGAATCAATCACTTAGTTTCTAACCCCATTGAGTTTAGAACAACCTATTGTAAAGTGAATAACAGGTGCAAACTTAAAAGGACATGAGATGGAACTCTTTGATTTCAAGATAGACATTTAAATTAAATGATCCATAAGTGCTTTACCATTAACTAACACTATGTATTTGGTACAGATTTTAAAAATCAGATTTTCAAAGCTGTCTGTGAAGACTCTTGTTATGCCTTGTCTGTAGTTTTCAGGAGTAAGAAAATTCTCCAGAGTACAACCAAATGAATACAGGAAGTGAACACTGCTATATGTACTACTGAAAAAGAGAGTTAAAGGAATGGCATTGAAATCTTTTTCCTTGCTTCTATTCTTCTGCATAGCCACTTGACCATTGTCATGTGACTGGCTTTGTCCTCTCAGGGTTTGAGCACACTATTGTCTTCCAGCTAGACTCTTACTTCCCTCCACCATACCGGCCCTGACCCTCTCATTCCACAAAGCTTACTTCAAATTCCACCCTGTCTATGATGATTTACCACATTTTCTTCTGAACTCCTGTGACAACTCTTATCACCCTTAGATTACTACACTGAAATCATCTCTTTCCATTTTAATGTTATTTATATCCCTATGCTACATTTTTGCTGAGCTGGAGTATTTTTGCATTTTGCTCATTAAACTCTACTTACTGGAGCATTAAGCCCTTAACTGTGCAAAATAAATGTATATTATCTCAAAAAATGAATGGGAGAAGGAATAAAGGTTAACTGGAAGCAAAAAGAGGGAGGGAGAAAGGGAATATCATTATATTCTTAAAACTGTATCTGAATTCTATCAAACCTATTAAAGTGAAAAAATTAAAATTAATAGATTACATATTAACTAAAAGTAAGAGAATCTTCTGTTTTCTAACTACTGCTCATTGACTTACTTGTCCTTCTCATTTCAGCTTTGTATGAGCAGTCAGCCTGATTTTTTTAGCCATTCTTTTTCCTACAATGTCTAAGATGACAACTGCGCAGTAATGTTAATGACTTAGAGCTGGAGGTACCAAGTCATTATTCAATGAAAATAAGTTTTCTTGGGCTGCAAGGTTGCACAGTGCTAAAGGCTCCATAAAATAAAGCTTTTCAGTAGTAGATGACATTAAATACGGCAATGGATTGGCAGAGCAGCTATTTGGAAGCACCTCTAAATTCTGCATCGTATGTCTTAGAATGCTTATGCTTGTAAACACTTGCCTTTTTGAAATGCGTCCAAAATGTTCTCACTTTCACTAAGTGTAAGTGCCAGGAGAGGTGCTGGGCCCTCTCTGTTAGCTTTACTGTCTGTGAATCCATTTACACACACCCTTCAACACTGCTGGTCCCACGGCAGTCATTCCTCACAAGAATCTCTGTTCATATGTCAGTTTTGTTGTCACAAAGATGTATGTTTTACAGACCAATTTAATCTATTTTTGAAGAAGTAATCTGAGAAAATGTGAGCCCCATATGTGCTCACACATGATATGTCAACCTAGTGTGATGGCAGGCTTCTCTCATCTGTCCTCTTACGACAGCTGTGCCATGAGGGAAATGGGAAATCCTAGGGACAGTCTTCGTCAGACTTAGATTATTCACCCCTTGAGAATTGTGCATTCTGTGTATGAAGATGTAGCTAGGCAACAAGAGAAACAGCGCCTCACAACTCAGTCCTTGGCCTGAGGACATCTGGCAGAAGGATCCATGTAAGGTCATGGTTACAGATGAAAATCACATCCTAGGAAGGACCTAAAGAATACAGAACACTGCCTTAGCTCTCGGCGAGGGAGCCAGACTGATAAGGTGACTCTGGGATCTGTTTCTTAGAATGGTCCAGCTTTTCCCTACCCTATGCACCTGTGTGTCAGAATGACATAGGGGGATGGACCTAAAGTTCATGACTTCCCTCCCTCCCCCAAAAGAGCATAAGATGATAACAAGGATCATGGGAAGAATGGTCCAATGTGTAGCCTACTATGGAGCAGGAGGACCCCATCTGTGCTGTTGTGAATCGGAAAAAAAATGTTTGTCCCAATAGATCCTTGGAAAGAAACATTTTTTGCAGGTCGTCTGCCATGTGCTGTGGGCAACAGGAGAGAAGATAACACCTATTTGACCCTTAAATCAGATACACACACACACACACACACACACACACACACACACACACACACACACCAGATAGTCCAAAGCAGTTTTCTGAGTTATGGCACATTGTGGTTGAGTAGCAGACAATTTTGTGGGCACAGATCATCTCCGAATAGAGCCATTCAATAAAAGTGCTATGATCTCTCTGAGTTTCCAAGATAGAAACTAATCCACAAGAAACCACAGATGAGTCATTTTTCTTATTTCTCGCTGTATATTTTTAGATTATTATAATGCCTTGCAATAGAAATTCTGCTTTAATATAAATAGTAGTTAGTATTTCTTCTCCCTTTTTGGTATTCAAAGAATAGTTCTTTGTTGAAGTCATTGTATGTTTTTGGCAATTTTGTATTTTTTTACTATTCTTTTTCTTCTACTTTTTTTAGTCTCACAAATATTTAGTAAGCAAACACCAAGTTCTGAGACATAACAATAATATATTAGAAACACAGCTCCTATCCCCTTATCACTCATAGTTGAAGATGCAATTTGGACAAATAATTGCAAGATAGTCTCGGAGCACTAAAAAGAAGACAAAAAGTTATAGATAGGCTAAATAGGAGGGGCCTGTGTCCCACATATGTCTATTGGGAGGGTTCCTTATAACTCATATACAATGCAGGAGTAAGCATTATCAAGACTAAAGAAAAGTAAAGGAGAAGAATTAAGGTACGTTTACCCACAGAAAGCGCAGCAGGTGTCAAATCCCAGGGTAGGGAAGTAAAATTTCCAGGAACTGAAAGATCAATATGCTTGTGGGTAGTCACGATGTGAGGCTGCATAAATCAGCAAGGGTCAGTTCCTGCAGAGCCCTTGACAACTTACTAAGGAGTGCAAGTTTTATCTTAAGGATAATGTAAAATTGAAATATTTTAATAGAGGATTAATAACTAATGAATGATTGTCTAGGGTTCCCAAAAATTAGACAGGAAGCCTAATGACAAGTGTGTTGACATTATTTAGCAGAGACGATGAGTTTAATGTAAGAGTGGAGGCAAGAGTAGATGGGCAGCAATAAGGTCAAGAGTTCAGTGTTGCATGGGTACAGCAGATGAAGGAAAAAAGAGTGTGGCAACTAGGAGGAAAAGTCCGTCAGTATTAGAAAAAGAAACCAAGAAGAGGGAACAAATTTGGTCTTTATGGTATGAAGAGTTGAAGGTGCCCAAGTTTGCTGCAAGCAGAAATACCCAACAAGTAATTAGATATATAGTGTGTAAACAGGAAAGATCCACACATACCATATTCCTCAATCTATGCGATAGAGTTGTGCCAGGGCAGTGGATGAGAGCAACCGTGAATATGTGGAAAGTGAGAAGGGCCAAGAACAGAACCTGGAGGAAAGCAACACAAAGTTTCTACAAACAAGCTGAAACAGGAAACTGAAACTTTAAAAGGACAGTTAGGATAGGAAATAATCTGCCCTTTTTCAAAACGAGTGCCTTTCTTTTTAATTTTTAAATTATTTTTATTATTTTCCATGATACATTTTTGTAGGTGTAGGAATTCCCCCATAATTTTCCCCTTTTTGCTCCAACATTTGCCTTTCTGCCATTTTCCTCACATATTCCAGTAGTCCTTGAGTAACCGTTACAAGTTTAACGTTGTGCTATTTAAGCACATCACACAATTGTAGGTATAGAAAATGTAGGGTCGTATTGTCAAGGTCGAGTTAACTGTTTCATGCAGAGTCCTCCTTTTATTCAGGAGTAGAGATGCCTGCTACATAACATCACTTCGCGGTATGCTAGTCTCTGTTACACAATTCATCTATGACAAGAGTGTATCAATTTGTTTTGTATTTTTGCATGAATGTTGCCTTATATCAGAATTTAGGATATTTGTCTTTTAGGGATTGGCTTATTTTAGCTAAATGCATTTCTAAGAATCTATTACCACATTCCACCTTTGATCCTGTACATAGTCTGTTCTTGCCCAAAGCTAACGTTAAAGTGGATCTCAGCGTATGTCTCATAAACGATGTTAGTGGACATAAACAGGAATGGGGCACAGAACATCTTTATTTACATTGCACATAATGGAACAGATCCTCCAGATTCCTCAACAGAAATGAACAACCCACTGTGTTTCCCCAAGTCCTAAGCTGTGAAATGACACAGCCGGTGTGAACCTCCCAGAGGTGCTGAGCTGATGCTGGTCCATGCCCTTCAGCTGCCAATATAATGAGCTAAAAACGAACAAACAAAAAAGTCATCTTTACAGGTAGCCTCTACCATGATGAAAAGCTGAGTAATACACCAATTCATCTGATTCTTCCCTGATGCTTTAGTTATTTTCGTGACCAATCCTCCATTCCTGTATGATAATTTGTTAGGACCTGCCATGGAGCCTTCGTCTTGGAAAGGAAGCAGTGCTGTCTGCCTAGCCGTAAGTGTCAGAACTAACCTTCAGAACCTCCCGCTGTGCTTTCCTGGCAGGTTCCGGAGCCTCACCACTGCATTTTTTAGAGATGCCATGGGCTTCTTGTTGATGTTTGACCTCACCAGTCAGCAGAGCTTCTTGAACGTCAGAAACTGGATGAGTAAGTGAGATTGAGTAATATAGCAAATCTAAGATTGGAAACCAGATTACCTTTAGAAAGTGATGTTTTCTGTTCATGATTGCTTTTGTGTCAGTGGCTAGGAGATATATTTCTTTGACACTCTTCTTAGAGGTAGTTGGTATGACTATCATCTCCTGTAGTTAAGGTCGTTACTGTTATTCTTCAAAGGCCATTCATCTCCCATGTTAGTTCATCTTAAAGGACTTAAAACTGAGTCCCATATCTGTTACATCAAACCTGGAGGGGGCACAGTGAAAATCACGAGTGGTTTTGGAGATGGAGCATTGGCACTTAAGATGTGCTCAAGGACTAATGGATTCACTGGGCAATAAAGGACTCCAGAGCAGGTATGTTAGGTGAGGGTGAAGCAGGCATCTGGCAGCCCACATGGGCACTTTATCTTAACAAGTTCAGATGCGAGGAAGCTTATATATAAAAAGCCGTAGCTTCCATGACAATTTAGCTATAACATGGGATTTAAACATTGTCTAATCAGTTACTGAAGTCAGATTGGTATACATCAATGGAAGTGTTACAAGGATACTAATTTTTCTGAAAATTGCGTCATGTTATGTTTCTGCTCAAAATTGTTCTGAGACTTCGCATCTCATCTGGAATACAACTCTCAACTTTCTCCAAGGCTACTGGATATATGCCTGGCTTCTTGTTCAATTCCTTCCCTTGAGGCCTCCAGCTCACTACCTCCAGCCAAGCTGGCTCTCATGCTGTTTCCCTGATGAAAACCAGTATCTCTGCTCCAGACATTGGTCCTCCATTTCTGTTCCCTGATTGTTCTCCCATTTAGAGCCATTTGCTAGATCCTTTAGGACCTCAAAGTTCCCTCGTGCCTCATTGATCTCCTGAAAGAGGTCTTCCCTGACTGATCATATTAAAAGAATTCTTCCCTTCTGTCACTGCCACCACCTGACACATTAGGTGTATAGATACATATTTAGTTGTGTTTTTTTTTTCACTCCACCACCAGAATGTTGGCTCTTTGAAAGTTCTGGTTATATTTTGTCCCATTCTGGTAAACTATATACCTAACATTGAACCATTTCCTAAAATACAGGGGAGGGTTACATCAAAAAGTCCAAGAAAAATTAAATTAAGAAGTACGTTTATTTGGTACAAAAAAATGTACACATTCACTTTTAAAATGTTTTTGTATAAATTTCTTATTAGCAATTATATATGACTAATAAGAAGTAATATACAAGACTGCTTTCAATGTCAGTTCAATAACACAGTAGCAACCAATGGGGAAAATATGACAAATTCTGGGTTTTTGAAAATTGCTTCTCCTAGCCAGTGTTTATCCTTGGATTTGTCTTTATTTCTTTTTAATATTGTGTATCCTTATCCAAATGTTGATGGTATTAATAGATTCTGAGAAAACATGGAGATAATAAGATTGTCAGATTCTATCTGAAAATTTGTTTATCCTTTTTCAAGCCAGATGAGAGGGACTTTACCATGCTTTTAAATAAGTCTCCTGAAGGACATCATAGGGATTTAAAATAATTAATTGTGTCTAGTAACACTATGATTTCCAGCACCCAAACAGTTGGTGTTGCAGGATAAACCTTTGCTGTTTTCTGTGGTCTAGCAAGGTAGTGCACAGCAGCCCTTCAGACACGACATCTTTCTTTCTGTCCTGCCTCCCCTATCCTGCTCTCTTCTCTGCTACCCTCCCCACCTCTCCACTCCCCTTACCTTACCTGTCTTACGTAATCTACCTTACTTTACTCTGTTTCTTCAACCTCCATCATGAGAAAAGAGTAAACACAGATTCTCAGTCTTGAATTTTTATGTGAATTTGCAGTTGTTCTCCAATGATGTAGCCTTTAGACATCAGAGCAAGAAAATATAGCAACTTTTTCAAGGACAAAGCAAATTGACAAACTTTAAACTTATTGTTTTCACTCACATTTGAGGAAGAATTGGCATGAGGTATTGATACAGGGCTTCGTAAGTACTATCAGACATCTTACAGATGAGGAAGCTGGGACCAAGAAGAGTAAGTGAGTTGGCTAATGTAAGTAGTAAGCCACCAAGCTGAAGATGAACAGTCAGGTTAGCAGTCTGGAGTAAGAGCAGTCATTTGACATTGCTTGTTTATAACTAACTTGCTGGCTCCATCTGCTTTCTTTCCAAGGCCAACTGCAAGCAAATGCTTACTGTGAGAACCCAGATATAGTATTAATTGGCAACAAGGCAGACCTGCCAGACCAGAGGGAAGTCAATGAACGGCAAGCCCGGGACTTGGCTGAGAAATACGGGTAAGTCAGTTGCACTGAGAACCATGTGACTTTGGGCAATGATACTCAAGCAGTAGAGCCAGACACAGACTGATTTCAGGAGGAATCCCCTTGAATCAAGAATTGCGTATGAATTAACAAGATCTTAAACAGGAATGTATATGATGGTTTCAGAAAGCACTTTTTTGTTTTTACCTAACATTTATAGAACACTTGCATGTTACCAACTGTTCATAGAATTTAGTTCATTTAACCTCTTATAACTGTTTCGGGTGAGAGAAAGCAACCATGAAGCATTTTATATATGAAGAATTGATTTACAAAGACATTAAGTAAGTGATGGAAGGCCTCAATGTGTGAGCAGCAGAACTTAAATTCAATCCAGGCAATCTAAGCTCAGCACTCAGGCCATTAAACACTACACTCAATTCAAAACTCTGAGAAATAGTTCCTCACATGGATGTAATAATGCAATCCTTATCCAGCTGAGCTTCAGCAACAGCTGAAGAAAACCCACACCAAGCCACAAAAACCCATGTAATTACAATTTGGTTTCCACAGAAGAATCTGTCATTAGTATTATTATTATTTTTTTTTTGGTTAAAGCAGTTTTATATCTGCCAGTGTTTCACTGACTCATCCTGCTTGAAAGCTTTGGGTTTCACATCTCTTCCTAGAATCCTAGAACTTTTAATTCTAAAATAGGTATAAACCGTTCAAGTGAATATCCCATTTTGTGCACTCTCAATGCTGAATGAGATTTCTAGATGATTCTAAGGGAAGTAGTATTTTATTTGCAGAATTACTTCTAGACATTTTAACCTATTAAAAATTATATTGTTCAAATTTCAATTAACAGTTTTATATTGTCCAAATTTCTACTTCCTATTTCCCACAATATTTTATAGGGAAAAGTGCTTGTAAATCCACTAAAGGGCAGCTCACCATTTTCTACTTGCTGAGAAAAAGAGAGGCTATTTTTCCACTGAGGCAGCAAAAGCAGGATGATTTCACAGTCTCTTCAGTCAGCATGTGTGATTCATTTGCACATCTTGTTGGATCGTCTCTGATTTCTTCATCTCATCAGTATTGTCTGTTTTTTTTTTCTATGCTAGCATACCATATTTTGAAACAAGTGCAGCAACTGGACAGAATGTGGAGAAAGCTGTAGAAACCCTTCTGGACTTGATCATGAAGCGAATGGAGCAGTGTGTGGAGAAGACACAAATTTCTGACACTGTTAATGGCGGAAATTCTGGAAAGCTCGATCGGGAAAAGCCTACAGAGAAGAAATGTGCCTGCTAGACTCGGAGGAGGAACTGATGGTCAGGATCCCTACCCAAATATTACTTCCAAATACAACAACAGACCACAAAATTGTTGTTGAGTAGACCATCAACAAAGACATCTCTCTCTTTCTCTGCTACAGAATCTATTTTAAGAGGTCAGAATAGTAAGCAGTGCTCAGAAGAACTGACTAGTTAGTTATGCTTGAGGCTCCTCAAAACAAAACATTTGCTAAGGTGACCTCACCATCATGGAAACGCCATCTGTTTTTCTTATAAAGAAGATAAGCATATAAGAGAGAAATATCAATGAGTTTTGTTTAAATTGGAACAAAAGTGACCTTGTCACATTGGAGAAGGGAGAATATAATTTTTTAAGATTGGCTTTATTTCTTTTCTAGAATGGGATTATTATGTTTTAGATTTGCATTGAGCAAAAACACTTTAGCTGATTTGGAAAAAAACAAATGAAGACTTTCATGAGGGTTGTTATAAATAACATATGTGGATGCACCCAATAACTGTACTGGAATGACTGGATTGCTGATATGTTATGAGTGGGTGAATGTCACTTCTGCCAAAATGTATCAAATTGTGTTTTAATGCCATTTTTATACTCTTAATACATGGCATTTAGACAAGAACAGGACTGTGAATGACAAAGTACAAGACAAATGCTCTAGAGGAGAAAAAAACTTAAAGAATAGGAACATGGCATTTGGACAGCTGAAACTAGGTATCTCTATTACATATGTCTAGAAGAGTTGGTGAGCTGAATTTCATCCCAACCAATTAGAAACTTACATTATCAGTTGAGATTAAGAGACTCTCCAGAGGGTTACATTTCAAACAAAATTTAAGGAATTGGCCTGGGTGCTGTCCAGCTTTGCATTTCATTTTTTTTTTTTAAAACAAAATTTTGAGAAGCAGTCACAAGGAGAAGAGCTCTTTTGAAAATGCAGTCAAGAAAAATTATTTAGTCTAATGAGTTTTAAGCTGAAAATGCAGTTGATATGAAACAAACTGTTAATTATGAGTTTCATTTTTGTTTACAAAAGTACTAGAAACCGAAACGCATTTCTTTTCTGTAACCTACACTCACATCTCGTTTTGAATCAGTGTTTCATTTTGTAGATGAACAACTTCACAAAAACAATCAGTTCTACCCTCATTTTGGATTTTGATATTCTCAATAATACAAAATTGATAATACCTCATTCTATACTGTATTATGCCTATCTGAAGGGCATTTCCCCAAGTTGAAAAGGGCATGAATCAGTACTGATACAGGGCTTCGTAAGTACTATCAGACGTCTTACAGATGAGGAAGCTGGGACCAAGAAGAGTAAGTGATTTGGCTAATGTAAATAGTAAGCCACCAAGCTGAAGATGAACAGTCAGATTAGCAGTCTGGAGTAAGAGCAGTCATTTGACATTGCTTGTTTATAACTAACTTGCTGGCTCCATCTGCTTTCTTTCCAAGGCCAACTGCAAGCAAATACTTACAGTTAAACTGTACTTGGGAGTTAATTGGAAAGGCGAAATATCCCACCAAAATTTTGGCCAATGACTTGATTTTTCACACAAAGCTACCTTTTTTTCTAAACGTCATCACATATATATTTTCCATTGACCTTATCTTACTATTGTGTTTAAACTAGTATGGCATTTTAAAATCTTAGTTTCTGATACATACAAGTCATTCCAATCAAAATGTTTAAATGCATCAGTCAGTTTTATCAATAACAAATGCATTTTAGTTTCTTATCTTTTTTCAATAAATACATTGTTTTTGATACAATGTCTCCTTTTCTCATAAGGCTTTCCCAAGTTAATATTCTGTATTTTGTGCATAGATTTTATGTTGCAAACATGAGAAACTCAAATCCCAATCTCCTCTTCAACCTTTCCATACAATCTCCTTTTACTATTGAATCAATTCAGAAACACAGAATCCTAAGAAATATCTGTTTATAGTTCTTAGGATGGAGTAGATCCAGAAATGTGCCAAGCATCAAAACAGTTTGGAAGTTCTGATGAAATTAGCCCCCGGTGAATTGATCAGTGTTCACTGCCCAGCTCCTGCAGTCGGTGGTAGCTGGTGTTCCAGCCATACCTCCCAGGGATGTTTTCTTTGGGTTGCCCCCTTTGACCTCAATGCCTGTGTCATGAAGACACAATATTGTTGACGAATATGTATGATGTTTCTTCTTAAAGGAAACTGAAAACAAAAATCTATCCATTTCTGGGGTGAACTTTTGTAAACTTAGGTGGACATTCTATCAAGCTCTTCTTCAGACTCAAATTGTGATATCCCCAGAATTTCCATAATAGTGAATGCTGAGGCTTTGTAAAGCCCTAGAGATATTCTATTTTGACATGTCTTTGCTTGTATTTAGCTCCAAACTATGGGACTGATTTACTAATGCCAGGATTCTGTCACTGTCGGTTATTTAATGAATATTTTTTCAGGATTTATTTTAAGACTGTTGATAACTGTAGTGTGAAACAGAGGGTGGTGATGCACATAATTATGAAATTTTTCCTGTAAAATAGTAAGTAACAATATCAACAAGAATGGAATTTAAACTGAACGCAGATATTAAAATATTATTATAAATACTTGATCTAAAAATATTTTCCAATAAAATCTGACATCTGACCCCAAATACATAAAACCATTACTAGAATTTCCTTATTTGATTGTATTCCAGGTTTTCTAGTTCTATGTAATTCATTTTACAATTCAAATGGATCTGTTGCCATGAGTATACTGGCTGCTGTAAGTTCCATATTCCTTCTGTCTCAAGACTGCATGCGTCTTTAGCTAAGATGTGCCCTGTTACTGATTATCTCCTGAATACTTAGTAAATCCTCTCATAAGAAATATTTAAAATGTATGTGAAACTCTTTTCTGTTATGGGAACTGTCTCTGTAGTGTTTATGCAGGTTTGATGTTTACATTTCTCTAACTCAGTGCCTCAGAAATCCCTGTGACCAAATCTGTCTCTAACCCCATGTCTCATTTCCCCTAATTATGTACTATAAAAAGATAATTGTATAATTATAGGAATCCTCCCAAGAGTCAGAGACATTAACACAGCTAAAGGTCTATAGAATCTTCAGAAAACGATGCAAGGACTTCATTGCAATCTGGAGACTCTGATCACTTTTTCCTGATGGAGTTGGCTTGACTCCAGACTCTTACATGTGATTAGCTCTCAGGTCAATGAAGAAGGACCCTTTCAAAACGTGTCTAAAGTAGTCCAAAGAATCTGTTTGTCTTTGTCTGATGATGGCAACAAGGCATGAATTACAGAAAATGCTGGATGCTAAGGAGTTGAACTTGTCTGTCCATGAGAGTTTAAAAACATGAGCAAGTTACACTCCAGCCAATTTGCTCTCATTGCCATTTTATCAACTGCCACATTGCTAAAAACTCAAAACCAGCACTTTCTAGAGTAAATATTTTACTGGATATTTTTTAACCAGATGGACCAGTCTGCTTATCAATGGATGTCTTTATTTTGTTTCTGCTGTAAATTGTCCTTTGCCAATCTGTGCAAACAAACAGGTTGAACTGGGAAACAGTTTTAACCAAGCTTCCCTTGCTCTGTCTAGGAAAGAGGGAAGCTTGATCAGAAAGACGTGAGTACATTACAAATTAATTTAACAGCCATCACAATACAATATTATTTAAGCTATACATTGCATCCACAGGAGATGGATAAAATAGAGGAAGCCCATCGTTCTTCTCACCGATGGAGTAAGGAGAGCAGTTAGAGAAAAACTACGCATTTTCTGTCACTGGAAACTTGTGACTATGCAATAAGCTCTCCATCACTTAGGATTCATGGGAGAGGTATTTAGCCTGGTAGTTAAGATGCCTGTTTCCCACTTTGGAGTAACTGTGTTCTATACCTGTCTCTGCTCTTGACCCAGCTCCCTAGCTGTTGCAGGCACTTGGGGTGTGAACCAGCAGACGGGAACACATATATATTTATTGGCCTCTCAAATAAGCATGTTTAAATGACACACATAATTTCCCAGTTTCATAGCATGTCATAAGTTTAAGGGAAAATCCTCCTCTATGAAGGAGTTTGGAAGTTTAATAGAAATTCAATGAATAAAGAAATGATATTCCAAATCTCTGGTCTGCTAGGATATGAAATAGCTCCTTGAAAGAAAAATCTGCGAGGTGATGCTAGCCAAAATTATAGCGGAGCTGCCTTTGCCAATCAAACTACCAAACATTATGACATTAAAATAAAATGAATGTAGCTGAACATTTTAGAGAAAACTTTTATCATTTTTAATAATACAAAATTCTGTCTATATTTGAAAAGCTCATCAAGTTGACCAAGATCAAACAATCTTTGTTTTCCCCCTCTGGGTACAGTGAGAGTCCTTGAACATGATAGTAAGTATAGAATATTATCTTAGATGAGTATTATCTCAATGCTTTATAAAATCATGAAGCTTCTTAAAGTAGAATGTATAAAAACTTTTTGGATAAATAAACAATTTTATATAACTCATTGCCTCAGCATTCTTGGTTACAGGTTCAAATCACAATGATGTTGGCCAAGAAGTACACATTATAGTTAAAAATTGTATGAATTTTGCTCTTAAATCCAGAGAGATATTTAGAAGGCCATACATAAAAGGTTGATTTTTTGGTAGATTTTTTTTAAAGGTTGGTAGCAGAAACAATTTTGTAACTAGATCTGTCACAAATGTTTATTCATTACTTTTATTCATAGAGGCTTACGCCCTTAGAACTAAGCTAATAAAAGTACTTAAACATTAAGTATTTCATTGTGAGTATAAAAATCTGGGAAACTTGGAAACGTTTATTACGGTTAGTCCAATTCTCTCATAAATTTCATTTTGATTAATTTATCAACAACCACAAAGATGCCTTTCTGTAATATTCTTTCTATCAACCATCTATGGTTGAGATATTTTCCAACTTCATTTATGGAGAGAGCAGAACTAACTAAAAGTAAGCAAAACTATTAGCATCGAAACAGTGAGTCAATATTTAGGGGAATCATTTGAGGGGAAAGATATACTAAAGAATCATCTTTGGATGTAGTGGTTTAAATTTGGTTTGCTGGTTCCTTTCCTTCACAAGAGGTCATGGAAGTGTGGCTAACATCCCTGAGCTGATCCAGTTTTTAATGATTGCTAATAAATTCTTTAGAAGCTGGCATGTCTCACCTTAATCTAATGGATCTCTTTTTTTAATTAGCAGCTGCTGTTCCAATGTCTGTTGGCAAGTCAAAATAGTATCTGACTTAGTAAAAGTGTACTTATCCTTACTCTGTCTAGGTGATTTTTTATTCTCAAATGTGCTTTGAAAGAAAACCTGCCATTGTAGAAAGACAACAATTCAGGACCCATGGGACCCATACATATGAAATTATATCTACTAGTGGATTGTCATGGAATTTATAAATGCTGTGTGTTCATTGGGTTCATGTCCAACTCAAAGGAAAATATGAGTAAGAGATTTGTAATTTATGTTCCATTTTATAAAGGCTATTGTCACAGCTGAGAATGAATAAAAATGCAACAGACATCATTTAAACCACTTATTGGTTACAAAAAGCTCACAGCAGGGACAAAACGCTTATTTTAGTAGAGGTGTTGGAAACCGCAGTTCAGCAATCACCTTGATGTCATTGTATTTGACATAAAATATTTAATATATCTTGTTGAGAAGAAGTATGACTTCTACTTCGACTTGTATTTTTTCAAGGAAAGCCATTTAATTCCGCACAGTATATTACATTGTGGTAAAATCCTCTTTGTGCAAATAAGGCCTTGTATTCATAGCTTATAAAACACATTGATTACACCTGAAATTATTTAAGAAAAATGCATAATCCTGCTCTCTGATGTGTTAGTAGACGATGGTCTGACAACACCGAAGCTCTTTACTGTATCCCAACAGTGTACTCTTAAGTGGCCTTGTCCTCATTTTAAAGCTAAGCATGTGTAATCGTTTTGTCTATCTTCCACAGAGATCTTTTTTGTCTAGTGCTATTAGCATAATTTAAAACTTTTAAATATGGAGTTTTTAATTCTATATGCCCCTGAATAAACCGTGGTACCTGACAAATACTGTTAGGTTATTATCTTATTGTACCAAAGTTCTAATGGCTACTGAAATCATAGCATCCAATGATTGTGTGGTGTCTGGGTTCAAATATTATGGATGAGAACTGTATTAAGTGACTGTTTCTTGCACATTTTTCAAATAAAAATGCATTTTTATCAATTATCTTGTGTCTTCCAGGCAACTATTTCTTTACTGAAACTGAGAGTCCAATCATTGAAAACTGAGTGTGGGAAACAGGAAATCAGTGTCAACATGGGATTTAAATCACATTAATAACGGAACCCATTCCAACGTAGGATATAAGAACTGGTCTGAACCCAGACAAGTAAAATCACATCATCTCTCTAGCCTTACTCATTAATTACTTAAAAACTATGCTTTGCAAGTAAAACTTTCTAATACTTTTGGCAGTGCATTTATTAAAATTGCCAGTCGAAGCATGCTATGGTACATACAACCTTCCACATCTTAATACCCGTTAAAGCCCAGCACTAAAAGCTATGTTCTCTTGCTTATAGATTGGTGCAACTCTGGTGTTCAAGGCTAATTCAAGACCATGACTGTACACTTCCTTTAAAATGTTCGTTTGCAAAGTCTGCCTTGTTCCCAGAGCAGATCTTCCTCCATATGTTCCACAGATAGGCTTTGCCAAGATAATGATGAGTTTTTAATTTAAAGATAAACAACTCTCCCACTGCAAGCAAATAAATCCTTGGCACCATTCTCTCAATTTCACTCCCCAGGAGTACTAATGCTGCCTCACACAGGCAGGATCTTTTGCCCACTGGGTTCATTCTAAATAATTCAAGATAAATCACTAGGAGCTTGGTTTCTCTAACGGTTTTAAGGGATTTTTAAAAAGTCAAAGCATGCCCCATGTTGAGAGGAAAGAAGGACAGAGCAACCTAACATCCTCTGTCTGTAAATATCAGATTTCTGTTTTTAAAATGGTATGCCACATTTGCATTATTCACAGTTTGCTATACCATGGAGGATTTCATCTCTATTATGGATTGCTGCTTCTGAAGAAAGAATTGGTATCAGAAGAGTGTAAGCAATTGCTGTTCTAGCTGAAACTCATTTCGATAACTTGGCTGATGCCTTGGGAACACAGCATGTTCATTATTATCTGACCTAAAGCTGTGGTATAGGCACTAAGATAATAAGTTTTATAGTTGTTCTTATAGTGGTGACCTGTTTTCCTAAATCTAAGTAAAATACATATTCACCAAATGTTTTAAACCTACAGCAATGCTATACCACAGGACTTCAATTTGATTAATTTTCCAGGTAAGTTTACATTGTAAACTAATTCATGAAACAGTAACTGAGCTAGCAGCATTATCAATACATGTTGTGCCATTCCCTTTCAAGGCAAACCCTTTTCTTTCTCTTCCCCTGACATTCAAGAGCAGTTCCTTATGAGGTCATTAGCTCAAGACAAGACCTTAAACTGAACCATCTCAAAGCAGTTTTCTCTGATTTGTGCAGTGAATGTGGGTTTTCTAAATATGTTAGGAAAACTATATAACATCAGGGGTTGGGATAAAGAGTCCCAGGAATCGTTAGCTTCTTGCACAGAATCCAAAAAGCTAGAAGGAATAATTTATGCAAGTGAAATATGAAATGCTATAGCATATGGAAAAGGACTTAGACAAAATGGATACTTCTTCTCCAATCCCCAGGTCAGTTGCACTCACCTTCCTCACCTGCTGGCTTCTCCAAAGGTGTGTACTGTTCTTTCCTTGCTTAAATGTTGCTTTTTAAGATACAGTCTTCTTTGAAATTACTACCTTATTTAAAGTAACAACCTATTGTTGCTGTTTTCATTGCCCAGTCTAATGTTGTCACCCCACCCTGCTGTCTTTGGGAATTCCCTGGCACTGGATTCTTTGTTTCTTTTTCCACCCAGTGCACTGGACACCTCTGACATCTTTTCCCCTCACTAGGGTGCATTTCTGTTAAGGTACAGATTTTTCTTTTTCTTTTTCCCCTCCCACTCCACCCTTACCACCTCCAGCTCTAGACCTGACATGTAGAAACCGCTTGCCAACTAGGGAAAATCAAGAAGTATTTGCTGAAAGAGGGAATGATTGAAAACAATTCACTATACTTATTTAAATCTTTATTGCATTCTTAATAGTCTCTGTCAAAAAGAAAAAGAAGGAAGAAAGGAAGGAAAGGAGAGATGGAGGGAAGAGGAGAAATTATAATGATTACAAATTAGTTCGAGGGCTTCTCAGTTACAGTTGGATAGTATAACTTTTGAATAATGATAAAGACTCTGTATTCATACATTGGAAGGGAGGTGGAAATTTCCAAAATGGAGAAATATGAAAGAATGTGAAAAGTATATGTTCCTTTTGATTTCATGGTTACATTTTTCAAATTTAGAATGTAAGCTCAATTGATTTGCTCTTGATTAAAATACAGAAAAAATTAGCAGAAAAAAACCAAGGAAGATGTTAATGTCTGTTCACTAACAAAAAACAAGCCATTTATTAAGCTTTATATACTCATAATTAATCAAATAAAAACTTCATGTCAAATAGTTTTTATATAAAATTTTAATATAAAAAGAGATAAAATCCCAAGTGTACAGTACAATATCAGTTTTCTTATAATGAGACATATTATAAGCAAGTTTTCAAAATACACTCATCACTTTTTAGATTAAACATTCCTTGACAGTTTACAACAACATATGTATATGAAAACTTTCTTGATATTTTATAGCAACGTATGTACGTAAAAATACTTCCTTGTCTCCTCCCTTTCTCTTTCTTCCCTCCCTCTCTTCCGTCCTCCTTCGTTCCCGTCTCCTTTCTACCCTGCCTACATTCCTTTCAAGGCAGCGAGCCAAACTATGGCTAAGTGACAGCCCAAAAGTACACAATGGCTTGGGATATGGCAGGCCAAACCAGGGAATTCAGAATTCAATCCAAGTTTCCCACAGAAGCAGCAAGGACTCAAAGCCTGGAATGGAACCATCATTGCCGCTTCACAGCATTCAAAGGATCAGAAATCTAGAATTGGGAGGAAAGTTAGGATTTGAGCTCTTAACTGATGTCTCAACCACTAGGTTAAACACACAGCCTAGAACTAAATTTATTTTCATTTCCAAACTGCATATATGAATTTAAGGCTCTCTATAGACTTCTTACACAAAATACTGAATAGTATAATTAAAAGTACAGCTATCCAGAATAGAACTTGAGTATTTTCTTTGTCTATATGTCCTAGCCAGAACCACTTTCAGAACAATAGATTTAATTCCACGTTGTAATCCTTCGTTTCAGCATTCTCAGTTGTTTATTTAGATAACATTTCAAATGAAAAGTCCATAAGGTCATACAAAATAATGCATAATAACAAATAAATGAAATGGCTTCTGCCACAAATATACATATGTTTGTGTAAGAGCTCAGATCTCTTTAGGCTTTTGAAACTGTAAGTCACTGTTCCTGTGAGTCCAAACATTCCAAAGCGAATCTGTAGAGTTCACCTAGTTCACTTATACTGTCTGCAGCTGTGCTTCCTTATCAAGACACGAGGGAAAGGAAACCCAAACCAACACAACAGTGCCTTTCCATTTGGACTTTAGAATACATTGAGAATGCATTAAGAGTGCTGTGTCAGTTAAAGTACATCCCCAAATTTCAAAGGTATTATGATCCAGAACGATGACTTTACTGAGCTATGAAAGAAGGCTAAGTGAACTACAGGTAACAGGCAAGTTTTCCTACTGCACTGGGCATGCTAAAACCAATTCATGACCCCAATTTAAGTACAGGTACACCTGAAAATGTGTTAGAAATTCTTCAATGTCACATAGAGTTATGAATAAAGAACAAGTAATCCGACATTTAGCAGGGAAGGCTATCTGAACTGAGAGCAGAAGATGAAAGGCCCACTTATTTCTGTAAAATAATGGCTTCTCAGTGAGCGTTCCTGACTCTCATCCACTGTAAAGTGCAAAGAGCCATCCAGGAAGCTGTGTTTTGATAAAGTCTCAACAAGGTGTTCTCTAACGGCAACATTTCCAGAACATCGGTTTGGAAAGAAGAATGAACATCCACAGCCAAGTCGAAAAGTTAACTCCTTGCTTCTCAGTTAGCAGCGGAGCAAATTCATCACCATTCTTAGTATCTTCCTGTGTAACAGATACGCAAATACATGACCTGCTTCTGCAGAGGCAAATGGAATCAATACAGGTGAGGAATTTAGCATTGTTCTTCTTATGGTGTAACTATGCTTTGAATGCTAATTAGATAACTACATTTTAGCAACAAATAAACAACAAAAACGCTTCAAAAGACATCATGAAGCATAAAACTCACACTTAGACAATGTTTCAATGATAACAAGACCAAGATATATTTACAAATGTATTACTTCACCTCATTTATATACATTTCACTGGGTTGTGCTTAATACTGATATCTGACATTTCACATAGAAGGGCTGAAGCATCTTTCCTGGGCAAGTGTTCATAGCTGTGTACCACAAAGGATGACCAAAGGCCTAGAGAACTCATGTTCCAGGGACTCTTTAATTATTTATTTAACTTAATTTAATCTAAAGTATATTCTACTTTCTTGAGTGACTGTATGTTTGCATTTCTACAAATCAGAGTTTGGTTTTACTGAATGCACCAACATCAACGCTTCCTGTACAGAAAGATGTTATTAAAATACAAGCACTGTTTCACAAACACACAAATTGTTCTCATTCAGGAATTCAGATTCTTCCTGTCTATACACCACAATCAACACTTAACAGCGTTATGTATTGCCCTGGTCCTCCATGGTAACTTTTATCTAGATAATATTAATGAATATCAGCAAAACCACTAACTAGAAAGGTCATATGGGCAGTGGGCTTCCTGCATGCCTATGTGTATGTATTGCCACTGGTAACCAATGCTTATTTCCAGAACAACTGAAAAGCTGCGGCTTCCTTAAGTGTGCTGAGGCAACCATTATTCTACATGTTGAAAAGCTTCTGGCTTAGGGAATTGGCCAAACAGAATGTCCTCTTCACATATCCATAACTAAATCAAGAAACCTTCCATTAGCAATGGTCCAGTAGATGAACTGTATGTTATGAAAAAAGTCTTTCTTATTCAGAGGGCTGGCTTTAAAATAAATAATTTATTTGAACATATCTACACTCTTCCTATTTATATTTTTGAAAAACATTATCAAAAGCCATAGTTGACACCACAAAACAATTCCTCCAGCAAAAATCTGAAAACAAGATTTACATTTCTTTCTACTTAAAGCCAAATCCATCCACCATCATGAGAAAACACCTGCTTCATGAATTTTGAAGAAATATATACTTGCTTCACTTTCTGAAATGCCATCTTCTTGACAAACTCATGGTGTATAATAAATTCCATTTACAAACTGACATTATGCCATATTAACATGGGCATTTAAGGAATGCTTCAGGGCAAAAATTAAACATACGTTGTCTTTCATAGTCATATCTTCATGCAGCCAGTTCATTTCCGCAGCCTAATCAACATCAGATAGGGAGCAGTTCCTTCCATTTTCAGTTCACTGTAAAAAATAAAACCGTTCATCAATGGAGTCTGTTGAACTCCGATGATAGAGTGGCTGTAGGACCTCTACTACTGCGTCCCACCTCATCTGAACAAGCTTGCCTTCTCCTCCTAAATGGCTGTAATTGATTTATTCTGACCAAACTCCCGTGAGACTGAGCAGGCTCACATGGTGAAAGCATTCAATGTATGTAAACTTCGCTACAACAGCAGTAAGTCAGACAGGGTCTATAACCTACGTCTGCCATTCTCCTTGGGTGTATGCACCAGAGTGAGTCGGGAAGGAGAGGATTCAATGAACTGTTCCCACACGTAGTTCCACAGATTCTCACAGACTAAACTGCTTCCTTCACAGTGTAATTCATTGTTTAAATCTCCATGTATATCAAAGTGGATCTGTTGCCATTATTTGATGATATGGCCCCCAGTTTAAAAGAAACTCTCTTTTGTGAATTCAACTCAAGAAATGTGTGTCAGTGCTGAAGAAAAAACAATCATAAAATCTTGTTTGTCCTTCCTGAGCAATAGCGTTGAACCATCCTGTATGAGTGGCTTAGGAGATTTCCCAAGCTCTGCACCCATGTGGGAGACCTGGAGGAAGTTCCTGCTTCTTGGCTTCAAATCAGCTTAGCTTTCGCTGTTACAGCCATTTGGTGAATGGACCAGTGGATGGAAGATCTATCTCCCCTTAGCTCTATAAATCTACCTTTCAAATAAAAATGAATTTTTTAAAAAACACAATAACCTACGAATAATAATAAAAATAAAACTCAAAAAATAGATTTGCCAAGATTAAATTTAAAGAGCATATGGCAATTTTTCATTACTATCCTCTTTAACACAGCAATCCCAGAGGTATAATTCCTTCCATGAATGGCTGACAATAGACTTAGAAAATAATATTGCCACCTGAAGTCATAACACAGCCAGTAGATTATATTCCACTTTGCAAATATGAGGCCCACATTTATATCATTCATACTGAAATTTTTTTCCAAAAATTATAAAACAATGGGAATATCTGCATTAAGGAGATAATAGATGTTTAACTGTTAATTCAATACTATTCATGACTGCAGCCTAGGAATTGGTAAAGCAGTCTTTCTTTCCACCAAGTGCCCTCTGTAGACGGCAGTCAGGGCTGAAAGTGACCCCTGGTGATGCTCTCTGCTTCAGTTGCTCCCAATACCTACAAGGCCAAAGCAGCCTTGTTGGTCACGGTGATGCCCCGAGTCCTCAGGGCACATTAGCTGGATGGAAGGCAGGGTGAACCGTGGAGCCATGCTCCCTTCTCATGGAAAATCCTGTCTGCCTCCTGTTCTCTGCCCTCTCCCCACGAGGTAATGCCTTCTCCTTGCTTTTGAAATGTGAGCATTTCACCTTTCCATTGGATACCCCTGGGGTTTAGTTTCCTCTAGAAACTATAGGATTGGTGGTGAAAGATTTGGGAACTGAGCTCCTGGTGTCCCAGACATGTTAAAGGACTTGGTTGCTCACCGTTCCCTCTCTCCTCTCTCATCACAGGTATCATTAGCAACATGAAACACTATACCAGGGAGTATTGGAGAGGGAGGAATCTGCCTAAATTCCTCAGAGTGATGCTAAGCACAGGGAGTCTCATTTCCCACCTCAGGCTGTGATCAAGAGACCTTCAGGAAATGAGATGCTTCCCTAGAAAGAGGCAAGACTGTGAAATTCAAAAGCTGCTAGGATAGGAAGTTTTTAATCACTTTAAAAATTATACATGTAATTGCAGGCTGTTTTCTTCGACGTGATAATTTCCTAGAGTTTATGGAAAAGAAATGCGAGCACAGATTCAGATTCTTCCCAGGAAAAAAAAAGCTGCATATTAAAAAAAGTCATATGGATACTTACAATCATCACTTTGATTATGCTAATGGATCACTATCAGTTGGAAATCATTTATTATTGGATTATTTTAATCATGGATGCAGAAAGTAAAAAAGAAATCCGAGTAAGCATTTTTTGTCTTGACAATATTTGAGATCTGTTACAAGTGAGCGACAAAAATATGAAACTTTTAAAATGTCCCAAGAGCCTGGCACTATAGTCTGGTGACTAAAGTCCTCGTCTTGCACGTGCCAGGATCCTATATGGGCGCTGGCTTAATCTCAGTAGCCCCACTTCCCATCCAGTTCCCTGCTTAAGGCAGTGGAGGATGGCCCAAAGCCTTGGGATCCTGCACCCGCATGGGAGACCCAAAGGACACTCAGGGTTCCTGGCTTCAGACCGGCTCAGCTCCATCCATAGAGGCCACTTGGGGAGTGAATCAGCAGATGGAAGATCTTCCTCTCTGTATATCTGACTTTTTGATAAAAATAAATAAATCTTTTTTAAAGAGCCCCAAATTCAATAAATGTTAAGAAATTGAGATTAAGATTTCTATCATGAAAGACATGAGCCTTTGGGGCTGGTGCTATGAGATAGTGGGTACAGCACAGTGGCCGTAGTGGCTGCTTGTGGTAACAGCAACCAAACCGGAAACCAGTTCCTGTATTGGCTGCTTCACTTCCGATCCAGCTCCCTGCTATGCAACTGAAAAAGCAGCAGAGGGTTGCCCAAGTACTTGGGCACTTGCATCCACATGGGAGGCCCAGAAGAAGCTCCTGAGCACGGGCTGTTGTAGCCACGTGGAAAGTGAAGCAATGGATGCAAGATCTCTCTGTGTCTCTTGATCTCTTTGCCTGTAATTCTACAGGGAAAAAGAGATAAAGAGATCTTTTTAAAATGTGAGTCTCGGTGGAAGAATGACAATGAAAGAAAACATCTGTAATGTTTGGAAAGAATGTTGAAGTCAAGATTGGTTTTTTTAAGCAAAGGGGAGGAAAGAAGTGATCCAAACTCATTCATTCATTGTATTAGTACATTAGATTTTGAGGTTTCAATGGTAAATAATGTTAACAGTTCCAAATGGTAAGTGGGGTAGACAGTAAATAAATTACTATATGAATATTAACAGACTGAATTTAACCCAGTTCAATAAACAGTCAAGATTGGAAGTCAGTAGGAACAAATACCTCACCTTGTCGACACAGCCTTAGATACCTTTGTTCTAGGAGTTTCAGACCAAAGTGCCACCTTCATTTTTAGTTCTTTATTCTAGAATTTAAAAGAACAAAGAGATCAAATAGCTCATCTACTGGCTGTAATCTTAATGCTTTTTTAAACCTATGACTTGGCTCACTCCTTGCCATTGTCTGTTTTGGTTGCTTTATTAGAACACAAAGTACGGTTAGTTGAAATTCACTAAATATTATCTCTGAAGACTTAAATACACAATTAAAATGCATAGTATGCTAAGGGATTAAAGTTTAGAATTTTAAAATTCAATGACTGACCTGTGTTTGATTTTTACAAGGTTTCTTTCAGATAAACAATTAAATTTTTTTTCTAGAGAATCTTGTTAAAGATACTGTTGGGCCAAACCAAAGTGACTCCTGAAGCAGCTGAGTGCGTCAGAGGACAGGGAGCTTATTACAAGCCAGGAACACCTGGCAAGCCTTGGAACACCAAGCAGCAGATCGAGTCCCCATGCTATCTCTCCTTCCTGCCTCCCTCTGGCCATGAACAAAGCATCCCCGGACTCAATGCTGTCTTTGCTGAGGTCACACAGAAACTCCCTTCCAGGAATGTTTGAAATGCCGAGTCCGCACAGAAGATCAGCTCCCACCATCATGACACTGCAGTGAGGAGCTGCCATCTCCCCCATTCCCCACACCTAAGATGTATCTGCGCACACTGAGTGGCCATTTCCTGCACATGGCAACTCTGCCACGTGGAAATGGTCCTGGGCAGTCTCCCACTCTTGGGTAGTTCGTCAGATTCATTCTCTCTCTCTCTCTCTCTCTCCTGCAGCTACCTTTCTCACTGGAATAAAAGACCTCCTGTGTGACTCTCTGTCTGGATTTGTAGGTTTGCGGCTGAAAAAGCTAACAATGCCCACAATACTGAGCATACTTTTGTCTTTCTGGGGCAACTTCTTAACTACAAATCCCATGAATATAGGCACCATGATTACTACATGAGTTGTGGCACCTTCAGCCTTATTTTCTTATCAAAGCATACAATTCTTCATTTCTTTAGTAGGAGCAAATTATACAATAGCACAACATATGATATTCTAAATTATTCAATATTATTCAATAGTCTATACCTGGAAGCACTGTCATAATTCTAAGAAATAATGTAATAACTAATAAAAGGAAAGGTAAATGCATAAATTATATAATTCAAATACTGCTGATTATAAGCTTTCTGGCCTTGTTTAAGCCTAACTTCCTGATCTACACATCGGGTGTAACATTAGCATTTTCTTTCTAAGCCTAGATTAAGATGGAAATAGGTAAAATTCAGAACGATGTTTGGCATATGTTTCAGGATTTCAAGGAAGATGGTTATGATATTCAGTCTGTGTTTTGCTTTTATAACTGAAGGTTGAAATCATGAAAGAATTCAGTGGTAAGTCAGGTCCCTAATCCAGATCTAGTTAATTTTCTGCAATACAGCCAAGCCAGGTAATTTTCACTTCACAGCACTCAGAAGTCGGAGTTGAAAACAGTGACAGATTGTGAGAAAAGTTGAATTACTAGTTGCCTCCAGGCCAGAGATCTTCGAAGACTACACCTGGATAGAAAAATCTAGGATCAAAAGGTGAATGGTAGAATGATGACAGAGGCAAATGAGGTTTTCAAGAATACAGCAGCACCAATGCCTGATAGAAAACTAAGGTCTTACACAGAATCAGATAGTTCAAGTTTAAACAGTATTTTCTAAGACTGTGATGGTCTGAGTAAGCTCTTGCATTGGGATAAGCCAACAACAAGATACTGAGTTTCAGAAATAGACATTGGAATTTTGATGAGAACTAGAAAGGTAACTAAATATGAGTGCCCAGCCAACTCATAATTTTTACTAAAGAAACGAAGTTAGCAAAAATCAAAATGACTGAGAAGGTTTCCCATGGTACTGTAGAATGAGTTATTTTTCTCTACAACCAGAGGAATTAACCCAGCACCTTAATATTACATATGAGTAAATGGCAATGCCCAAGAAACACAAAGATTCAGTGACTGCAGAAGGGACCTCCTGGGATGATACATACAAAACAGAAAACTTAAAAATAGGAAATGAATCCATGATTTATCTATTGCAACCATCCACACACACACAAACTCACATACAGTCACTCACTCACACATGAACATTCTCTATTATTCAGCACCTGCATCTCATCAACTCCAAGCCAGGACCACAGGACTTGCAAATAGGAACCAGAACATAGGATCTCTTTCAGTACACAGATGGAACATTATAGCTGAAGCGATACTACAAGCATGTGGATACTAAACAATACAAGAAAATAGAAGCAATTCAATAAGCCATAAGTGGTACATAATTAATTACTGAATAAGAGATTTTAAAAGGAGAAATCAGTGTGATCAGAATACAAAGCTAAGTACACTTGGAGACTTAACCTGAACATTAAAAATGAAATGAAATGGGGCTGTGTAGAAAAGCAGGGAGAATAAAGATTGAGACAACCATTCTTGAAGTGTGGCCCTGGGATCAGCAGTGTCAACATCATGTGGGAACTTGCTGGAACCACAAACCCACACTCTCAACCACTCTTGCTGAACCAGAAATCCAGGGTGGTCTTGTGATGTGGATTGGGTGACTCCTGAAATAATTCCAAGGCCTATTCACTTTGAGGACAATGGCCTCAGAAGTATTTCTAGTCTTGACTGCATACTAACATTACTCAGAGGGCTTTAAGACAGTTTGGTCTACCCACATTCCATACTGAAGCACCTTGCTAAAATGCCAGCTCCGTGTCAGGTATCGGCTTCCTGCACACTTAATGCACACTCGGGAAGGAAACTGGTAAATGGTTTAAGTACTTGGCTCCATAACACCTCTGTGGAGATGTCTGGATTGAGTGCCAGGTCCCTGATTTTCATCCTAATCCAACCCAGATGGTTGCAAACATTTGCAGAATGAGCCAGCAGATAAAAGATCTCTTTGCCTCTTAAATAAAATCAAAATACATAAATAAAAATGTAAAAAAATTTTTTGTTGAAAAAGGAAGAATAAAATTTGCTGATACCTAATGCCATAGATCCTGTTTCACTTTATAGATTGAGTTCAGTCATTTCCAAACTCTGCAAGTCATTGTAATGTAACTTGATGATCTCCTGAAGCACGGGATTTTGCCCCATCACAACCCCCGCCCGCCCCCCAGCTTCTGCATGGAGTATTCTCTAAAGAATAAAGCCACCTACAGGCCCATCCATCATCTCTCCATGATATTTTAATAGTTACATGCAAGTATTACTCAGGGGATACATTACAATTTGATAAATTAGTAATAAAAGTGTTCCTCAATAAGGGAGATAAATCTAGTACATAAGTAACAGAAATATTATTTAGAAACTATTTGAATTTTTTTCCAAAATATACTTCCACTTTCTTACACTGTTGAGCATCAAGTAGCACATAAGCATGAGAGATTGTTCAACTGTATTTCAAATTCTATGCTGACACATGTCATACATCAGACTCAGGTATTTAGTCTTACTCATTTACTTTTCTGTTTTTCCTTTAAGCATCACAGACATAAGCATTAATTGTACTGCATCACTAATTAAAGTGACGAACAGCTGGCCTGACTATTCCTGCCATTAGTATGGCTCTGCCCAAAAGGAATTTACTGCTTTCCTTTTCCAAAAGAACATATTTTTGCCTACTCGATCTATCCCCAACAAACTCTAAGAGTGAAATCAAATTTCAGGATTCTGGTGATTATACAGTAAAGCAGAATCATCCTCAAAGCTTAGGAAATGGAGTAATTTTTGTTTATTCATTTTCATATGAACAGGTCATTAGTGCAGAAGCTAGAGATGCATAAAATATAAAATAGATGGCAGCGTTGTAAATTAAGCTGATGAAAGATGCAAGAGTAGAAAGGAGGTAAATATATTTTTCAACAGTTAAACAAAATTTGCTGATGATTTTTACAAGAAGATTGTGAGACTTGAAGATTTTTTTAAAAAGTTGGTCGACTGAGTCAAGTGTATCCTCTATAAACAAGGGTTAATTAAAACCAAGCTGGGATTAACAGAAAAAAGCAAACTTAAAGCAAAAATTTTAAAAATATTTAATATAGTTGCTGGTACAATGCCTAAAACAAGTATAAATAATCATGTAAATTTAACAATATTAATTCGTAAACATGCACTGTTTCTATAGTATATGCATAATTCACATGCACGTCTATGTATCTGCACATAAATGGGTACTGTGCACACACATTCCAGCCTATCGATAGACAGCCGCTGTGCAGCATGGGAAGAGGTACATGCACAAACCCACGTACACTGAAGTTCAGTTACCTACTAGCTAACTGATTTTGAACAAGTTCTTTTTAACTTCCATAAATCTCATTTCAAACTTGCAAATACAATAGGAATTAACTTTCTCCTGAAGTAGCTTTTAAAAATAGACAAAATTAAGTATGTAACACACTGAAAGCAGACAAATGGTTTTAGCAAGGATAAGAAAATGGTGCAGTCAGTTTGGAAGGTTGACGGTTAGAAACAGTCTATCAAGCTTTGGCGACCACTGTTCATGAATGCGATCAGCCTATCCTGCTTATAGATTTATAAATGATATTTATTATATTTAAAAAACAAATGAATGAGATTGGAGGTATGTAAGCAGAGAAATGTGAGATCGGATAAACTAATTTCTCTTGTATTCATAATAAATAACAACATGCATTCAAGAAGCACTGTATTCAGCTCAAATCTCCTTTTTCAGATAAACAAAAATCACTGTGGAGTCTGTCGCCATTTAAGAAGTTTCCACTAGAGAAGCACACATTTCTTGCTGCACCGTATTCCAATGTGAGTCAGCAATTATTTGCTGAATGCTGAAGCAAAATATTGAATGCTGAAACAAAATACAATAGGCTATGTACAATTTCCTGACGTGATGATTGGATCAGAAGGCCAATAAGAAGATCCAGGCTTGTCTGGGTTAAGTTGCCAGTTTATTTAGGACAATTTTGTGTGTGCACACGTGTGTATGAACACAGAAACAACTAAAGAACATGAAACTGAGCCAAACGTACTAGTCCTATGAATACCTTCACCCTATGATAGAGAACTGGCACTTCATCAGGCAGGACCAGAGCCTAGAACTAGAAAGAAGTAAAAGATCAGAAAAAACTGTCAAGTCTAAACAAACTCTCCAGCTAAAATCTATGACAGAGGCATCCTAGTTACAGCAGTCATGTTGTGGAGCCAAAAGAGACAGGTACGCTACTGGGACAGTTGTCACCATAAATGAATATTTCTACTGCGTTGATTAGTCAGTAATTCTGAGTACAGATCTCCTATCTGTTTTGTTCACCACTGGCTTCCTGAATTCAGTGCCTGAACTAGTGCCTACTTAAATACTTGCGAAAATAATTACATAATCAGTGACGTGAACAAATGAGTGAAATTAACAAAAGTTTGATAGAATGCAATAGACACAGTTTTCTGTCACATATATACTACAGCTTTAACAGGTTCACACAGGTATACGATAGACACAGATATCCAAGGAAATGTGTGCAATTGTGCGGAGTCTGTAGCACCCAAGGAAAATACCTTTAGGAGTAATTTTCTTGTTCTATTTGCTTATAAGTTTTCCCAATTTATATGAAACAAAACTATGTAAAAACAAAAGCAACACAAGCTACATTAACATCTGATAAAATATGTAATGATATAAACTATTTCATCCAATTAATTTTCCTCAAAAACCACTAAGTAAGAGACATGGCAAAGAGCTGTTTTCTTTGCCAGAGCGTTTCTTTGAATGAAGAGTCCCCAATTCATCCTGAAGTATCTAATCTGGAAGTCCCCTGACACAAATTAACCAGCCATTACTGGGCACTTGAGTAAATGGCAATTTTGAGCCAATCACTCCATGTTCAGTGCATTTTCAGCCGTATGAAGCTGTGAGCAATCTCTCAATCAAATCAACAATCCCCTAGAGTGTGCGGTGGCTGAGGACGGAAAGAAGGAAGAGTTCAGGGTCTCTCTCCTCCAGCATTAAAGCAGAAAAGTGGTTCTCTGGGAAGCCAGAAAAATAAGAGAGCTAAAAACTTGAAGCTGTAAAAATACTGGCCACCTCTGTGTCCTATGAATAAGTAGCTTCTATTCAGGTAAAGCAGATAGAACGTGGTGTTAGAAGGAATGATATGGCCTTGTGCTTGCTCTGAGAACCAGCTTCCATTGGCTCTCCCTTGGAGTGAGGAGTTTCAGAAAACGCAGGGGGTTTCTCATGGGTACCAGAGCACCTCCATATTTCACAGGGCAGCACAGCTCTGGGAAAGGCAACAGCAAAAAATGACAACATGGAGGGACAAGGAAGAGATGACAACCAGACCCAGGCAGTGGATGAGGAAGGCAAAGTGGTGTACCAAGTTGAGTGACAGGCAGCCATGCAGTCCTCAGAAGTGCTGCACTCTCGGCCTGCGAGGCCATGAACTTCATGCCAGTCAAGGCTACTGCCAGTCCAGACCAGCAACTGCAAACCAGGCAGTGACTCTTGAGAAAAGGAGAACTGAGTGGGCTGGAAGAAAACGGATTCATTACAATGGATCAGAAAATAGAATGTGAAGTTTTACACAGTGAAAGTCAAAGAATGCCCAGAGGCAGCCTGAAGGCTGTGATACACATGGAAGGTGGAGAAGGAGAAAGAACCTCTTGGGGCAGGAACAAAATAGTTCAAGAAACAAAAATAGATGAGAAGCCTGGTCTTCTGAGGAGATGGAATTAACATCAAAGTGGCCTTGACCATGCTCCAATTCAAGTCCATATGAGAGACAGGTGGTAACAGTAAAACAAGTATCTGAGAAAGCTTGGAGGAAATATTAGCGACTATTTAATAGCATTTATCTAATACATGTATTTAATGTCAATGGCAGCAGTAAGGTAATAATAAAATCATGTTAAATGCTCAACAGTAATTTAACAATGATTGCAAACACATCTCCCCAAGCTGTTTCTTACGCATAGGAGATGCGCACATTCACGAATGACACTCATTTATAAACAGATGCATGCACAAAAATTCACGAATGACACTTAGACGCAATCAGTCACACACAATCACACAAGCTCATTCCCACGTAGTCACCCTCAGAGATGCTGTCACACAGCACACAGGCAGGCACACACACACACACACACACACACACATGTCCAATCAATGTCCTCCTTACCTGAGCTTCAAGTATGTCAACTTTTTCTTTGAGACTTTCAATTTTTTCATCTTGTTCTTTTAAATTATTTTTTAATCCTTCCATCTAAGAGTTAGAAACACGATTGGAAAAATCTTGTCAGTCCATAGAGAATAGTTACCGAAGTCAGAAAGCATACAACTTCCTGAGGTCACATGATGCTTAACAACTAAAAATATAAAATCCCGAAAGTATCATCCAGATGCAGCAGGTTACAGAAAGTAGAATGTCGCCCTGGCACCTGGGCTTTTAAGCACTCAGATGGCACAGGGAGATATTTTAAGCTTTGGATAAATAATTTTTCTGCTAAATCAAGCAAGAGTGTATCTCCCAGGTGAAAATGGGCATTGGTCATGCTCCATCATCATTGCAGCTTCATGGTCGCATCCTGCAGACACAGCTGCTGGCGTGCCCAGAGGAGAAGATCTTGTCAACCAACCACAAGACACAGTGAGCGTGCTTTTCCAAGAGGCTTTGCTCCCTGCAGAGAGCAGAAGGCATGAACTCTGAAATCAACTCTGACATTAGTAGCTTTGCCTTCCTTTGAACTACTCTGGATCGCAGCTTCTTAGCTGCTGAGTGTGGGGTGCTGCGCACTCTCTTCTCCAGGTCCCTGCTGACTCTCAAATCTCACCATTTGATTCCCTGGACCTTTGGAGAAATCATACCCAAGCAAGTGCAAATGCTATGTTTATGCTGGGAAATTTACTGGAAATAGCTGGGAAGAGTTCTTTGGGAAATAAATATGAGTAAAAAGCAATAAGAGGAGGCTGGGTTTAATCTAAAGTATGCCCGCAAACAGATCAATACAAATTTTGAGGTAGATCTTTAGTACTCATTCAGTATTCATCTAGTTGGGTGCTATCACAATTACCTCTGCTTTCTTGGCTGCCAGGATGTTCCTGGAAAAGAAAAGCTGGGATATACACTACCTAAAACACCTCTAAATGAACTTCCTGCTGATAATGTCATGAACATGGTTCATTCCGACCTACAAAATCTTCCAAAGAAACACACACATTTTCTGACTGAGAATATTCTACAAAAACATTGAAATGTCTAATAAAAGCATTTAAGGACAGTTTTGCAAACAGTCTTTGCCAAGAACAGGTATTGGCATCACAGACAAGAGAGGGCACTAAAAAGTAGGGTATTTTGCATGGGAAGCAAAAAGGATATCTCAGTGAGGAGACATGTTTTGTTGCTTTGAAAATCCCGCCAAGGCACTTGTACTTAACCTTCATGGTATAAGCACACCATTGACCAGAAAAATGCACTTGATCAATCTGACCTCTTGGATGATGCTCCGCAGGTTCTGATGCTGGGAGTGAATCACAAATTGCAGGTGAGAAATTTGCTCCTGCAGAACAGAAATCTCCACCTGAAGATCCTGGCAACTGAGAACACAAGGGAAAAGGGAGAGAGGAAGATGGCTCCTGGTGCCTCTTCTTGCTTTTTCTTTATGCCTGTGATGCCAGGCCTTCCTCATACACCCAGCAGTACTGAGCATCAGGTAGGTGGTTTCCCAAGCCCCATATGCCATACAGACCTTTGAAGATAAGCAGCTAAGAATTAGCCTCTCTTTTGCATATATACGAACTTGAATGACAATATCAACTCATGTCAAATCTCCCTTCGAACTATCTGTGACTTCCTCCAATAGATAACCGAATCAGATTGGACTGATTGGGGTGAAACTCTTACATGTCTAAATTACCTTGTCTACAAACATTCACAGGCCCGGAATCCATCAAATTTCAGATATCCCAGTCATTAAGATGCTTACATGGCACAACACAGCACTAGGGCTCCACACCCAGAGCTGTTCCTGACTCCAGCTTTCTGCTAGCAGAGAATTTGCAAGGCAATAGTAATGGTGCAAATAATTGGGCTCCTACCACCCAATCTGAGACCTGAACTGAGCGCTCAGCTCCCACCTTCAGCTACAGCCCAGCCCATAGCATCATGAGTGTTTGATAGAGTGAGCCAGAGGATGGTGGCTCTCTAATCCCACCCCCAATCACACGTGGAGAGTGAGGTCAGAATACACAAGAAGGAATGGAGACTTTTCATCAGTTTTCAATGGTATGTTTTTATATGTTGTAACTGCCTGTGTTTGTCTTTTTAATTTTTGCTTTACTTCCTATATTTGACAATTCTACCTTTTGTCACGATGTTAGATTCTTCAAATCCCAAGTAACATTTTGAATCCACATCAACCATTGTGCAAGGACGAGGCAGTTTAAACATTGCTGCTATTTTTTTTAATCAATGGGCATGTATTACTTTTGTAATAGAAGAGTAATTAAGAACCAAAACCAATACACACCGAAAATTATCCAATAAAAAGTAGATTAACGTTTGGGGAAACATCTGTATTAAAACAAAAACTCCATGTGGATCAGTTCAGTTGAGTCATAGAAGGTTACAGAGAGGAAGAGGCAGGAGTGCTACAAGTGGATAAGACATGGGATCTAGGACAATAGAGAAAAACAAATAAGCGCCCTGAGAAGCAAAAGAGCAGGCCTAAAATGATGAGAGAACGAGTGCCCAAATAAAGTGTGTGTGTCCTAAAAACATGTCCTGTGACATCCGATCACAAAAATGGAGTCACTTTGGTTCAGGCCTGTATAAGTCTGTTCACCTGCTCTTTAATGATTTTGTACAAAATGCTTTGCCCACTTCCTGCTCTTTGGGTCGAAGCACAAGATGTAACATCCCTACCAATAACTCTCGGTGTCATGAATTGATACTGTAAGATTTACTTCACCCATTGTTCTCATGGCTGCCCAACTCACCTGGTTCTCACAGCTGCATGACTCACTGTTTCTATAAAAACCCATGAAACCCTCACCTCGGGTTCACTCTGAAGGAAAACAGAGCTGAGCCCACCTGGTTGGTCTGCTTACCTGCCTCCTCAATAAACTTCACAGCTTCGCAGAATTGTCTGGGCTACACTTCTTTTAAAGATTTATTTTATTTTTATTGGAAAGTCAGATATACAGAGAGCAGGAGAGATGGAGAGGAATATCTTCTATTTGTTGATTCACTCCCCAAGTGGCCGCAGCGGTCAGAGCTGCGCTAATCTGAAGCCAGGAGTCCTGAGTTTCCTCTGGGTTACCTCTCAGTGTCTTTAGATCTTGGTATCACAACTACTTCTAGATTACTATGGATTCGTGTAGCATGCTGTTTATAGAAATGAAAATTCCAAAAGAAACAGAAAGAACGAGATATTGAGATTAAAAGAAAAAAGCTGAAAGTAAAAGTAGCTACTGAAACTGTGTCACATACCTAGAGATTCTACTTCTGGAACATGACACATTTTCCAGACATTGGTAATATGAAATATCCCACACGGGATTCCCAATTAAGAGAGGAAGGCAATAATGTTAGTGGAATCTTACAGCTTATTTTGAGCTATGAAAAATCCTGCTCCCGTATAGAGGGATGCTGATTGTGTGGTATGAAGGTAAAATGTTTCCCTGAATCCCCCTTAAGGCTGAACAGCACTGATTACAGCAAATGGATTAACCAAGGGCCCCACCTTTAGCAGGCATTTGGCACAGCCTCCAAGTTGCATCCCCCATCAGGGGGCTTCATGTAAGCCCTGGGGACTCCGCTCACGCAACTGTCTGCCAACGTGTGCTCTGGGATGATGGCTCAAGTACTGGGTTCCTGCCACTCACAGGAGAGACCCGCACTGACTTCCAGGCACAGACTTGCCTGAACTCTAATTCAGAGGCACATTGTACAAACTAGTAGTTCTACTGAATGGAAAAGATGCTCTATGTAAGAAACAAAAGTAACCCAAAGATTTAATTAGAATTAGAAGTAGGTGTGATACCAAGATCTAAGGGCACTTTCTGCAGCTTTTCCTTCGTTCTCTACAGACAGTACAGTATTACAAAACTATCCTAGCAGTCTGGGACCATAGGCAGTTCATATGGGAGATTTTATAAATTAATAATTATTGGTGCCTCAGTATGTCTCAAAAATGTATGAGCAACCGCAAGGGTCAGCTCATTTCTGCACGAGGTCTTTTGTGGTGAGAAATGCATGAGCACGAAGCAAACAGAAGGCGCAGCACGTAAGATGTGAGCACAGATTCAACAAGGGAAGACAGTGAAGTGCATGGAGGAGACCAGAAGGCTCAGAAAGAGGGATATTTAAGTATATAATATTGCATAAATGACAGGAAGAATTTCCCCATTCTAAGCATGTGAGAGTTTCCTAGAAACTAGAAAATAACTGTCCTAGACGTCCAAAGTACAATCTTGAAATAGGCTTGACTTTTAACTTTATAAGATTAATACGAAGATACAATGACTATGCTGAGCTTAGAATGCAAAAAGAGAACAAAAATTTCATAAAATGTGATATAAATTATTAAACAGAAACATAAGAGTAATTTAGTATACATAATACTTGATGCACCGTAGTAATTTTCCTAATAGCAGCTGAGTTGTCAAGCAACTATGGTGATTTTGATACATCTACTTCTGCCTGCTGCATACAAAGGACTGAGGCTCCTTAGAAAGCATCAGTATTTGTAGGTAAGTCCAAAGAACTAAGCATGTTTTCCATAAATCTTCTTTCCATCTCTACAGAACCAAGGAGTCCACAGAATTCCACTGGCAGGTCAACCCTTTTAACACCACTGTGGAAGAGACTCATTAACAAAGACAGACTCATTGGGGGCAGGGAGACCTCTCCAGCAGCTCCATCAGGTGCCACCCTTTAGGATTAATCTTTCCACACTTCCCCCCAGATCTCATGAATCCTGCTCCTCAGTGGATGGAAAGGGGAAGCCCAGTACTGAAAATCCCTTCTGAGTTTGCCTTCATGCCTTTTCTTGGAGGGTTAGGAGGGTGGATGTCACAACCTTCTGCCAGAGTACCAATGGAAAGGAAAGATGCCAGGATTTTCTTTGAACTTAGAAGATAGATGTTCAAACCTTTTAGTGCACGCAGCACCGGAATTGAGTTGCAGTAGCTTGTTTTCCAAGGACAGTTTTCTTTCCAGTAGTGTTCTTTTTTCCTAAAGGGAGAAAAAGAAGATGGGTTTTTTAGCGTGTGTGTGTGTGTGTGTGTACATGTGTGCTTTTGGCAAAGCATTCTTGCAAGCTGTTGTAAAAGATGCTTCTTGTAATGTGAGCAACAAAGCTTGACCTGAAGAGCTAATTTCTTGAAAGTGGTTACCACCCATGTCGTGGGAGTCTACTCAGACATGTCTCAGGGTACTTGACAAGCAGCTCAGTGAGAAGTTAAGAGCAGTTGTCCTCACTCCATTATAGGAATTTAGAACTTTGGTTGGCTGATGCAACTTGTCAAGTCAGAGACTCAGGGGAGGAGATAGAACAAAAAGGAAGAAACTGATTGGAGAAGATATTTTGAAACTACTTACAACACTGCTTCAAATCACCTGCTGCTATATTTGTATGGGTGATATACAAAGCAATGTTTTATGTTCTCATCAGAATATAGACTAATCTACTTTGGAAATGTTAACCAAGGTTTTAACTTCTCTGGATCTTATCATATTCAGGAAAAATTAACCAGAAACTTAGAAAAACAGTGTACAATAAGTCACATAAAATATTTTATACCGTATCAGTTCATTATTTGATTATCTAACCCAAGAACGTTAATGTTTTCAGGGACTTTCCCTGTGATAGATTGTATTATTTACTTAAAGCTCAGACTCTCTGATGTTATATGTTAATTTGTGGATTTCTATCTGGTAGAGAGATAATCCTGTAAATTATAATTGAATTGCCTAGGAAATATTAAGCAACTTATCATCTAATCTAGTCATTCTATCCTAGATTCCTTTGGCAACCTAGACAGAGCCTGTTTCTAAAAATATTTTATTGAATCTAACCTTATTGCCTTACCAGTTTCCTCAACACATTGTGTAAATAAAAATCCTACATGTACTCATTCTATATTCGTGTTAATCGTGCTTCTAACTTTCTGAACATCCCTGATTAGGGGTGTTATTGTGTATAATGAAGTGCTGTGACAGTCAGAGATAACATACATGAAAGGTGTCCCTGGTTCCATGGCACATACTTGGCCCTTAATATATAGGAAGCCTTTTACCTTTGTGTTCTGTTACCATTTGAAATTATACTCTCTCAACTATCTTGTTGCATTCTTGCAACATAGAAGTTGTCTCAAGTCAGTCCATGCTGTATTCAAATTATTTCTGAAGGATCACAGACATAGCTCACAGGCTTATGATGATGCTGCGGGTTTCAAAGAAACACATCGAAGGTAATGTATTTCAGTGTACAGGATGAGGGGAAATAGTGTTTAACAATGTTTTTGCTAACATAATTGCTCTTGATTAATGGATTTTCCTAACCAGGAGTCCAGGAGATCAGGATCTGGATTAGTGATGGGCTTGGACTTGATATGTGTCTCCTCTTTTGCAACCCAGGAAATCATTACATCACCTCATGCTTCTCGGACAGTGTCTTCCAAAAAAAGAGGGCAGCTCGCAACCCCACACAGCAGACAGCCTACTGCAGCCAGGCATGCCTCCAGAGAGCTTGAGATTTCCTGCCCCCTAATGGCCACAGTGGGAGCCAATTTAGCCCATGAGCAAGTGAGAAAAACCCAGCTGGGAGAAGACAGTGGCACGGCGAAAAGCAGAGGCTGGACGATTAGAGAATGGTTTCTCATTCGTGCCATGGCCATTTATACAAAGGGGAAGAACTAAGTGGTTTTAAAGTGCCTTCAAGTTCTAAAACAGTAGTAATGACTCTAGAAACAAATACAATGCAATGGAATTGCACTGCCAGCAAAAGTAACATATGCCATATTAAAACACTCTTATTGGGCATCCGTGCTGCCTTTCCACAGTGTGTGGAATTCATTCTCACTGCATTCATGATTACGGCGCGACAGATGGGGAAGGTTTTAAGTAATGTGTTCATTACCAGACCTCATATCACTAATGGCTCTTCACTGGAGCAGGGCCTTACCCCAGGGAGGAGCAAGGGCAGCCTTCTCCTGGGGCACCCACAGCCATGGCCGTGGGTGCTCATTGTCTATTTCCACTTCCTTTTGGAACACACGCCTTTTTTTCTTTTTTCATATTATTTTCCACGATACAGTTTTATAGATCTAAAGATACCTCCCCTCCCTTCCTTCCCATTCTCACCTCACCGCTTCCTCCAATATTATTACACTAATATAGTCCTTCAGTACAAATCCAACAGTCTGCTATTTAAGTGTGTCATAGCATTGTAGGTACAAGCAATGCTAGAAAATCTAGCATCTTCTTGTCAAAGTATATTTAACAGTTTTTTAAATCCTACCACTTGCAACAAAATGGTCCCAACTGGAGACCAGTATGCTCCGTGAAATAAGCCAATTCTAAAAGGACAAATAGCATAACACTCTCTGATATAAAGCGACCTTCATGCAAAATACATGATAAATACATACATAGATAGACATGAGTATATATATATATATTCTCCCAGAGGTACTGCACGGTGGAGACTAGGGAAATGAAGATGCATTGCAGAACGCATCTCTATTCTCAAGTGAATGGAACTCTTTCTTTTTCCCACTTTAAAGCAAAGGCTCGGTGCTCCCCCCCTCATCTGATATGCACTGCCCCCACCTCGGGAAATTTTTCTCTAATGTCTCTTCTTAGAACTTCCTCCGACCAAGAAGATAGTGCCATACTTTGATTCTTACAGCTGTATTCGTGAACATCTGCTAATTCCTGTTCTAAATATAAAATCTTTCAACAAAACATACTATTTATAAAAAATCTTGCACATTGCTCCTCCACCGCATTGCATTAATTCCACCTTCCAGAGATGCCCAGAGCAAGTCACAGGGCATGTTGCTGCTGGCCCTGCTGAACGAGGAGCGTCCACTCCTGTTGTCACAGAGGTCCTGCTGACAGGCCAAGTTGTGGGCCAATACTAAGGCAGAAGCTAGGCCACAAGGTCTCCTAATGTGCTACTAGTGTCTAAGCCGCTGAATTTTGTCCTGGCATATAAAAAAAGATATAGGAGGTCTTTTGAGGCCCACTGACTTCATCTCCACATTAACATTGGGCTATGCATGGCTGGCATTGTGGGGTGACAGGAGGACCCCTGCTTGAGATGCTGGCTTTCCATGTAGGCGTGGCCCATGTACCAGCTGCTTCCCGTTCAACTCAGCTCCCTGTTAATGACCTGGGAAAAACAGTGGAAGATGATACAAACATTTGGGCCCTGGACATCTGTGTGGGAGACCCGAGTAAAGTCCTTGCTTCAACCTGACCCAGCAGATGGAAGAGCTCTCTCTCTCTCTCTCTCTCTCTCTCTCTCTCTCTCTCTCTTTCCCCCTCTCTTTGTAACCTTTTCAAAATGAAAGAATCTTTGAAAAATAATAATAATAAAAAAAAACATCACTCTGCCTGCTCTATCTTCAAATGCATACAGAGCCTCCACTCCCCGTTAGGGGAAGCATGTGGTGGAGGCTCAAACACCTGCTGAGAAATGACCACCTCAACAATCCCCAGAATTCCAAGGTGCATTCATGTGGAACAGATCCCCAGGGGAACTAGAAATAGAAACCATCTTCCACAGTTCTTAAGGAGCTGGTGTTGTTTGATTAGTTTTCAAGCACTGGGAGGCAGCTAGTGTTACTGGATTTGAGATAGAGTGATCACAAATCTAAGTTTAAATTTCAAGCTGCTTAATCAAGTTGTTTAGTTAAACAGAGCTGTTTCTAAAACTGTTTTCCTTTCTAAGTGCAAGCATTCTTTCTGCTATCTTTATTAAACTATGTGTCACAGAATAAAGTATTCTATTACCACCAAATAGTCAATAAAATATTATTTTGTCCCAAACAGCATAATTATAAACTGGCATATCTGGATAATCCAATTAAGTAAGGACATTGTACCTCATTTATTCCACCTAACGAGCATTGTCCCACCACCTGGTACAGATATAACTATGCTCTTGTCATGAGATCCAGTTAAGTTTGAGCTTAAAGTCTTGAGATCTCCTCAAAAGAACTCCATATTGATGAAAAACCCAACCAAATTCATAGAAATAAAAACACTGAAATCTTGGGTAATATTTTAATACTACTTAAGGTTCCTTTTTCTTAAGATATTTGAATACCACTGACATACAGGGAATCTGACATGACATTTCAGAATTGACATGAGACAGACAGAATCAGAAAACAAATTAAGGCTGAGAAGAGCAGAGGCAAATCAGAATTAATACAATAATATGAGAAGAAAAATGTGTTGGGCACTTTTTCCTAGTTGTCAACACCTATATTCATATCTACCAGAATTCAGAGTTGCAAATTTTCCATTTGTTTTGTTCTTAAAATATAATGGTTCTCTTTAAAATTCTAAATAAGGCTTGCAAAATTAAATTTATGTGTCTGCCTTTTGTTTGTGTTTGGTTTGTCAGGCTTTTAAAGAAACACAGTGGGAAACTTCTTATAATTTTTGTTCTATTTTTGCTCTTGTGCAAGCTCCAATTGCTCTAGGCTCTTTTTAATGGGAAAAGCCTCTCTGGGTGCAGCTGCAAGCTTTCACAAATCCAAAGTGAATCTGGGTGGCTAGGCATGGATGGGACACTAGCTCAAAATGTTAACGACTTGCAGGGTCCTCTGTACTTCTATTCCTCGTGGGAGAACTTGGTGATCTTTTTCATAATTTCCATTCACAGCTTCACACGTTTCCTGTCTGATACACAGAGTTAACCAAATAGAGAAAGCGACAGCAAATGATGTGACTACACACCCTTGCCGAGAACTAAATTGATAACCATAATGCAGCTCATGTTTAGTGTGTCAGGGCAGAAACTAATGCTACTGGATACTTGCTAACACCGAGTATTGCAAGAAATTCTTCCACTTGATATCATCTCACTTCGTGTAAGGTCGTATTTACTTCAATGGTGTTTTTGTTCATTCTCCATCTATCCCTGTCTGGAAGAAATGGTCTTATCTCCCCAGGGACTGACCTTTTCCATTCTCTGTACAAGGCTCTCCAGTTCCGTGATCTGACTCTGCTTTTCTTCCAACTTTTCAGCAATTTGATTCACATTTTCAACATGTTGCTTTAACTTCTGTTCTTTTTCAAGCTTGTTAACCTTTGATCAGAAAAGCAGTTATCAGACTCTTATTTTTATTAAGCTTACATACATAATTTTCTTCTAGAAATTTCTAATTAGCCCCCCAAATTGAAAATTCACACTGATTCAGAAAATTACTTCTTTGGTGGTAGTTTTCCTCAACATACATCTGTTGTACTCTGCGAATTTAAATTAGTAGGAAATTGATAATATGTAATCATTATTTCTATAATGTTCACATTTGTCACCACAAAATATACATACTGAATTGGCATAAGAAAAAGAGATGCTAGTTTAAGACAATATTTTTTCACTTTTTTCTCAATTATCTAGAAAGAAAGGTTTAGATGTTCACTATAAATGTTTTATTTTTAATCAGAAAATGTCATAAGAGCATAATAATTATCACTATGAGTCATGACGTTACTCCATAACCTACAGCAGGAGTTGTGCTGAAATATCATAGAAGTGCATTGTCCATCTGGCAGTCCATCAACCACACTGGGCAGGTTTCAACTGACACTCAGCTGACATGCACACACATAGCTGCATGTCAATTTAACCGAAATCAAGGTCTCATTAAAAAATTAGAATGTCTGACTTCCCTTGAAAACACCATGTGGTCATTCCTGCCAGGCCACTTCAGCCTGGAGCTGAGCCTCTTTCATAGTAACAGGTGCGTATTGTCTCCGTGGACACAGCACCACACACAGTGCAGCTGTCAGCTGTATCCACCAGTCACTTCATGGATTCAGGATTCATCTGCACCTGGCACACAGGTGAGTCTGTGACCAGCATCATGGGAGCCCAAGGCATGACAGGTGTCAGCTTTAGGCAGTGGCTTTCTTACTGTGGTCCACCAGGGACCTTCCCAAGGCCTGAGCTGCCAGAAACCCAGCAGCCCCACCAAGAAGGCATTTGCCTGGCAACTGTTTAGTCTTGTGAGTTTCACCACACACATGCACACACGCATATGCACACACAGTACTTCTTTCTCATCTTGTCCCACAACAGGAAGAAGCCTCAAAAACTTCCATTGCACAGTAGGATGACTCCTGACAACCTCAATGTGCTGGGTATTTCTCCACAGAAAATAAAAATTAGAATGTAAGTTATGGATGTTTGTACCATGAAGAAATTTATAGAGATAATATATTCACCCTGAATGGACATTACATAAAGCACATATGTAGGAAAATGCCCCATAGTGCCCTATAAACATATATATATACACACACACACACACACACACATATATATATATATAATTTTTACATATCAGAGAAAATAAATATTCTAAGGAAAATTGTGCCTGGATTTCAGTTTTTTTGGATCAATATGAATTTATGGTTTTTTTTTTTAATTTGTGAAACAGATTCCCCCATTTACTGGGTCATGCTTCAAATAATTGTTCCAGTCAGGACCAAGTAGAGGCAAGGGTTGGGAGCCAGGAACTCAATCCAGACTTCCCACCTCACTGGCACAAACCCAACCAGTGGAAGCCCCACTGCTGCCTCCCAAGGTCTGCAGAGACAGAAAACTGGGATCAGGAATGGGAGGCAGGAATCAGACCCAGGCCCCTCAAGATGGGATGAGGAAGTCTTAACATCTCAAATTCTAGGTCAAACACACCCCTTTCACACAGATTCATCTCTTAACTTATTTTCCTGTGAACATCTGGATGCACCCTCATACGCTTTTCAACATTGTCTTAGACCTAATACCGCAACTTCTGATTTCAAAAAATGTATATACATGAATGTATACACATTTTATATTCATTATTTATATGTAAACACATGACAATGTAAAACTAGACAATTTTTAAATATATATTCACATACATATTTTATTGATTATTTAATTTTAAGAATGTATTCTAGAACTAAAAAAAAAAGAAGGAACCCATAGGACCAGCTCTGTCAATCCAGAAAGAGAAAATTAGGCCAGAAAGGCAGAAGAACTCAAACTGGATCCATTTGGTCAAAGGCCTGTGGCAGCCTGTGCCCCGTGGGAACTGCGTGAGAACAGTGACACGGGAGCTCGGTGGCATGTGGTGCTGGGCTGTCGGTGAGGGGAAGCACCCCGGCCTGTCCTCGGACCCGTCTTGTCACCTGCCCATTGCTTGCCTCACATCCATCTCCGTGTCCAGGAGATAGGCTGCCAGGTCCCTACCTGCAGTGAGTGTTGATCGTCCTCATGCTTTCTTCTTGCACCTTCAACTTTTGTTTGGTAGTTTTCAAATAACCTCTGGGCTACATTCCTCAGGGCTGCTGCGCCTGCCTCTCTGGAAGCTTCCAGCTAGGAAACAAAATCAACCTTCAAAGAATGCCTCTGAGCCCCACAGCTTGCCCACTTACATGCCAGCCTTTTATTATTGATGCCCACAAAAGTACTGCAAGATGTGTCTTCTCGAAGGAGAATTGACATGAGGTAGGAGCCTTAGAGGCAGCAAAATATAAATGTCAGAAGCCCTTCAAGAGTAGAATGTAAAGAAATCATCAAGGATGGCTACGAAGGTTTGCCTTTCAGGAAATCAATTGCACGTAATGTAAACCCAAAAAGGAAGATGTAAAGAATGCAGTAATAGACTAATCCAATTTATGACGTTTGCGATTAGTATTTATTAAATAAATAGGTTTTCAAAATCTGTTGTGATCAGAATGGGTCATATGAGATCTACCCTTTTAACCAATGTGTAAGTGTATCAGTGTACACTTGTAGGCTATACACACACAGTGTTGAGCCACGGATCTCTGGGACATAATCTTCTAGCATAACCAAAACCTGTGTGGGATTACTTCAATGATGTGAGCAGTCTCCAAAACAAACAGAAAAAAATCTGACATTTACATTGTGAGACATAAACATGCTTTTCCACATACATGCCAATTCATGTGTGGGATGTTTCTCTGTCTCTGCAGATTCACCAGTGTCCACAAACCATGCTTTTACCACCAAGGCTCGCAACACAAAGTGTGCAATTTCACCCAGTAGTCATACCTTGAGTTTTAATACTTCATTCTCTTTGTTCATTTCCAAAAGCTGCACATCCTTTCTTTTCACCTTTTCCCTGAGTAAGTCCAAACTGCAGCCAGTGAGGTCCACTTCTGAGTCAGAGCCATTCTGAATGCTTCCCTCGTGCTGAAACGGACAAACATGCAAATCGCAAAGCTCACTGTGTCTGCCTGCGACACATTTGCACAGCAATAACGATCACACACTCTCACAAATACCAAACCAAACTAGTCAGCACAAACAAGTCTTTGGAATGTCAAATCCCAGTGGAGAACACAGTGAAAGTAGTTGGGCTCTGTATTTGCTTGAATACATACAGATTCTTGTATTAAAAGAGAAAGAACTATCTCATTTATAACTCCTAGTTCCCAACATGCTGTTAAAATGTTCTAAGAAGTAAATAATATTCACAAGACAAGGTTTTTTACAGAAAAATTCTAAGTTACATAAATGCAATTGTTCATATTGCATTACAGACTCGTAGCTACCATAAGGCCTAGTAGATACAATATACCCTAGCCAGTGCTAATGATATTTCTCCACAATCACTGAATATTGCATTTCTCATCCAGGATATCAGAACTGAAAATCACTGGCCATATAATTCTATGTACTTGAGTTCACTAAAATAAAAATTCAAGTATAAATTTCACTTGGGGGTCTGGTACAATAGCCTAGTGGCTTATTCTTTGCCTTGCATCCTCCAGGATCCCATATGGGCCTCAGCTTGTATCCCAAATGCTCCACTTCCCACCCAGCTCCCTGCTTGTGACCTGGGAGAGCAGTCGAGGATGGCCCAAAGCCTTGGGACTCTGCACCCACGTGGGAGACACAGAAGAAGCTCCTGGCTCCTGGCTATGGATCGGCTTAGTTCTGGCCACTGTGGCCATTTGGGGAGTGAATCAGAGGACAGAAGATCTTTCTATTATCTTCTCTCTGTATATCTGCCTTTCCAATAAAAACAAACAAATCTTTTAAATAAATAAATAACAAATAAATAAACTTTACCTAGAATATCAGAATTGTGGAGATGAAAAGTACATTAGAAATCATCTAATTTAACCATCCATTTTACAGAAAAAATAATTGAGGATCATTGCCCAAGGTTAGGCGGCTTGTGGGAGATCTAACATCCCTGCCTGCGTATTGTTCATCTGCACTTTTCTGTCTTTCAGTTTATCTCCTGGTAGAGAAATCATGATGGAAAATACATGCCCTGCAATTACAATAACAGCCTGTACTTGGATAAAGCACCTATCACGTGCTAGGTTATAAACAAGAGTGGTCACCACAATTTGTATGGATGAAGAGTTTAAAGATGACAGAATTCAATAAGACTCAAGTTATATCTTAAATTAACTGCCAGAAATAGAATGAGAATCCAAGTGATCCACTTTAGTCCTCGCCCCTGCAATAGCCTGACTGCATTTATAGGTACAGCAAATAAAAGGAACACACCGCCTGTAGGTAGCGTTCTGCCTTGCCATAACTTCGCCATGAATTCATTGTGTATGGTTCAAACCCCCTGTGAACACTGTTTCTCTCCACTGACAGAGTAAGTTTCTAACTTGCTAAAGGTTTCTCATTGAAGGGAAATTATTGGCTGTGGTTCATCATGACAAAAATCCTAGAAGAGGCCTTCTAGAACTTTCCTACGAAGTTGGTGATAGGTCTGGTTTGAAATGCACATTCTGAGCCAGGTTTCTGGAGTGGAGTGTCAAATTGCTCTTCTAACAGGTCTCTGCTGACACTGAGGCTGATGCTCCTGTGTGGCAGCCACACCTCGAAGGGAACAAGACCCCAGGTTCTGAGCATGGCATCTCTATCAGGCTGGGTGAGCTCTGCTGTGGTGTGAGGTTGGGATGAAGCCAGGCCTCAAGTCAGGACTCGCTTCATTCCTCCTTTTCAGCTTTTTTTTTCTTAAAGATCTATTTTTTTATTTGAAAGGGACAGACTGCCAGAGAGAGGAAAGGAGACAAAGAGATATTTCACCTATCAGTTCACTCCTCAAATGCCTGCAACAGCCAGGAGTCAATCAGCAACAAGCCAGGAGACATGAATTCCCTCCGGGAATCCTGTGTGGGTGACAGGAGTCAAGTTATTTGAATCTTCATTTGCTGTAACCCACGTGCATTAGCAGAAAGCTTGTCGGAAGGTGAAACAGCTGGGACTGCATGCAAGTGCTCCACCAGGGATGCAGGAGCCCCCGGGAGTGGCATGCCAACCCTAGGCCACCATGCCAGCTCCTTGTCCCACTTTTCTTTCGACACCTGCGTGGTTATCTCCTCCAAGTCATAACTTTACATAGCATCCATAAAATACCCAAAATACCTGCCCAGTAACATAAACTTGGCAGTAGTGACCTTCACTCTCACGTCCAAACTCCTGTGTCCAGACACTCATTTATTGAAAGACTAACACATAATTTTAAATAGCGCAAACTGAGCGTTTAACTTTTTTCCATCATCCCCACACATAACCTTCTCCCACTATTTGATGGCTCTTAAGTTGAGAAATACAGGAAACTGGTTGTGTTAACTGGTAGTGGAGGATGCACAGGGAACACTAAGTCTATGCTTTGATGTACTCTGACCTTGCACACAGCAGATCGCACTTAAGACTTACACTAGGCTTACATGAAGATGAACTTGGCATAACCTAGACAAGTCAAAATGCTGATGGCTAGACCTTAGGTCTATGAGGGTGTTCCAGAAAGTTCATGGAAAATGAAATAAGAAGTAAAATTTATTTTGGTGCAAACTAAATTTGCAATCCATGCACCTGAGTGGTCCGCCAAAGATCTGTGGAAACACATAACTATGAAAAAAGGATATATGCATCTCAAAATTGTTTTACACCAAAGTGAAATATTCATTACAACAAATAAATTGTTTTGCACAAAAATAAAACCTTTTAAGTTTCCCTTTCCATGATCATTTTGAAATGTCCTTGTTAAAGCCCACGTGACACGAACAGCTTATGCCTTTATCTTTCTTTGGGATGTATTCTGGCTGGGCCAATATCTTCCCACACACTTTAGATAAGTAATCACAATTTAAAATATTCAGGCAAGATCTTAACCAATCTGATCCTCTGAATTATTTTTGTGGTAAAACATTTCATGAATATAATTGTTGACATCTTGATTGGTGCAAAATAATTTCCAGTTCATTGTTTAGGACTCTCAAAAATAATAATTTCCAAAAAGTGACTTAAATGACGTTTATATGGTTTTGTGCAAATTTTCTTAAAGAACACAAGTAGAATGGTGATAAATCTATTACCTTTGCATTTGGTTTGTGGTTCGTACTATTAGGTCCTACTTCCTCTTTAAACATTTGATTCCGAATCTTTTCCAGTGTAGTCCGAATCTATAGGAAGAAATCACTTGTTTCAAATACATTTAGTACCAAATGCTATTTGTCTCTCTACTAAATAAAAGTACTTGATTTGTCTGGAAACTAGTACATATATTCTGATGTCAGATATAAATAACTGCAATAAAATCAATATGCATTTAGACTGATATTGTTTAGATTACTAAAAATAAACCTTTGATCTTTATAATCCTTTAAAGAAAACCTTAAAATATAATCACTTAACAGAATAGAACATTACAAGATAATCATCATTGAGTAATTAGAACATAATGCAACATATTTAGCCCTATTTTGTCCATATAGTAATTTAGTAGTAATTTACTGTTTAGTAATTACCATAAAACAATTACTATTTAGTAATCACTACAAAATAATTACAATCTAGCAATTACTACAAAATAATTGCTAACTAGTAATTACCACAAAATAATTGCTATTAAATACTACACAATAATTAGTAAGAGGAGAGCATAAAAATTTATGCATGAAATATATGCTCCATGTCTTGGTGACCTATGGAAAAGCACTCTGGAATGATTTAATTAATCGCCGTAAACAAGTTATGAACTATGGATGTCAGAATTTATCCTTGTGTTCTAACAGTCAGTGTGATGAAAATACATACTTTCAGCGTTCCTTATCATCTTGGATTCTCATAGGACTTCAGACTTTTAAGGAAGTAACATAGCAGCGTGCAGTCCTTGGCAATAGTTCCCCTGAGTTGTAACAAGGGGCAAGGATGCAGGAGGCACCTGCTCAGCAGGAAACACGAACATCCACTTGAGAACACAGCATCAGCCCTCATGGAACGTTCAGGGAACATCGTAAAAGAGTAAGGAAGGCCAGGCTGACCAGTGTGGCACAAACAAGTGCTGTTTGCTGTTTGGGACCCTCTTTCCTATCACTCAGTTTCAGTGAGGGAAGATCATTTCATTCTAGGTGCGAAACATGCTCATACCCTCAAGAGGCATGACTAACCTGTTTACATCTCAGCTACCAATTTGCCCTTGATCAAAGGAGTGTTCTGCCGTGAAGACGACCAAATATACCAATTGGTTCCAGAATTCATCTGCTTTAAAATGTAATTGAGAAGCAAAAAGGGGAAACGAGAGAATCTCTTCCTTCTGTTGGTTCACTCCCCGAAAAACCCACACGAGCTGGAGCTAACCAGGCCCAAACCAGGAGCCAGGAGCTCCACCTGGGTCTCCCACATGGCTGGGTAGGGAACCACGTGCATGGGCCATCATCTGCTGCCTTAGCAGGAAGCAAGCCAGCTAGCAGAGCTGGGATTCAAACTAGGCACTCGTGCCTGGGGGACAGGTGTCCCAAGTAGTGGTTTAACTCATTATATACTTTCTACAGTTTATCTTAGCTATTCACACCCTGGCGCCAGCATGTTGGAGCAGCCTGCAGTGCTGGTATTCCCTGCAAGCTCTAATTGTGTCTCGGCTGCTTCACTTTCGATTCAGCTCCCTGGTATTGGCCGTGGGCCCCTGTACCTACCTACCCTGGAGACCCAGAGAAAGCTCCTTGCTCTCAGTTTCAGACTAGCCCAGCTCTGGCAATTACGATTATTTGGGGAGTGAACCAGCATATGGAAGATCGATCTCTCTCTCTCTCTCTCTCTCTCTCTCTCTCCTTCTCCCTCCCTCTCTCTGTAACTCTTTAAACTAAATAAATCTTTTAAGAATCAACCTTGTGGACCCAGCCTGGTAGCCTTGTAGCTAAAGTCCTTGCTTTGCACACACCAGGATCCCATATGGGTGCCAGTTTATATCCAGGTTGCCCCACTTCCCATCCAGCTCCCTGCTTGTGGCTTAGGAAAGCAGTTAAGGACTGCCCAAAGTTTTGGGAGGCTGCACCCGTGTGGGAGACCTGTAGGAAGCTCCTGGCTCCTGTCTTTGGATCAGCTGAGTTCCAGCTGACATGACCACTTGGGGAGTGAATCAGCAGACAGAAGATCTTCTCTGTCTCTCCTCCTCTCTCTCTCTCTCTCTCCATATATATATATATATATATATATATATATATATATATATGTTTGTGTGTGTGTTTCCAATATAAATGCATAATATAAATACATAAATCTTAAAAAAAACCATTGTGCTAAACATACCTTTTTCACATATTCTGTTTCTTCAATAATGTGAGCTGATGTGGAATCATACCAGGCAGAATTCTCTTCTGTCTTGCCCTTTGGGAAGACTTCCGTGGTCACCGTTACCGCTGTCATTGTGAATCCTAGCATCAGAAAAACATACATCCATTTAGCAGACCAGACTTTATCTTGCATGAAAATATGTCTCATAAACTTGAAGAAGTTATTGTTGTAGTCAAATACAATATCAAAATTATAAATCACTAGTCTATATTTGTAAATTCAACAATCATCTAATTTAAAAGCAATACCACCTAAAGCCATTATTAATTAGAATTTTTTTAAGATTTTAGTCATTTTTATTCGAAAGTCGGATATACAGAGAGGAGGAGAGACAGAGAGGAAGATCTTCCATCCGATGATTCACTCCCCAAGTGAGCCACAACGGCCGGTGCTGCGCCAATCCGATGCCGGGAACCAGGAACCTCTTCCAGGTCTCCCATGCGGGTGCAGGGTCCCAAGGCATTGGGCCGTCCTCAACTGCTTTCCCAGGCCACAAGCAGGGAGCTGGATGGGAAGTGGAGCTGCTGGGATTAGAACCGGCGCCCATATGGGATCCCGGGGCTTTCAAGGCGAGGACTTAAGCCGCTAGGCCATGCCGCCGGGCCCTTAATTAGAATTTTTAAAACTAAATAATCCAACAAAGAAAAATGTAAACTTCCTCCTTTTATTGAACATCTTCCTAGACAATAAAACCTCAAGGGAAGTTTTTATAAATTCCTTCTATTACATTGAAAAGAATTTCTAGGTTAACAAGGCTATAACTTGCAGGTTCTTATGAAATAATATATCTAAGCAATATCTTGAACCAAATTTAACGATACCAGAGGAAAGTTTAGCGAAAAACTTATTAACCTAACAGAGTTCATTATTAACCTTAATGTAGCTAAAAATGGTCATTAATTGTCTCAGAAAACCCATAGTCATTTACACTATATGCATGTTATTTGAATCATGACTTTATGGAGACTAGAAAAGAGCTGACATTACAGGATTTTTATAGTTTTGATAACTATAATATAATTATGACATTCTTAGAAAATATTTTATCTATCACTGACACATATTGAAATAGTTGCAGGTGAACTGAGAATACATTAGGACCTGCTTTCAGACAGCAGACAGGGTGGATGTGCTTGACAGAGAGAGGGCGCGATGTGCCCGACACAGTGGTCAGGATGTTGCTTTCACCCACACTGGGATTCCTGCGTTCAAATCTTGAATTTCTCCCAAGTCCAGTGTCATGATCACGGGCACGTGAGAGGCGGCCTGAAAGGTCAATGACGCACATCCTGCCATCCACCAAGATGCCCCAGACTGAATTCCAGATGCTTGGCTCAGTTGCGGCTCCGCCCAGGTTGCTGAGGGAGTTCGGAGAGTGAACCAATGGACAGGCAACTTTTTCCTTTCTCTCTTTCAAATAATTTTTCTTAAAAATTGGGAGGAGCAAGTGGAGACAGAGAAGAAATAAATTTAGCAAAATATAGGTAATCATTGAAGCTGTGTGATGAGCAAATGTGTTCACTCTACTCTTCCAACACTTGACATTTCTATGAGGAAGAATTAGGGGGAAAAGACTATAATGATATATGAGATAGGATTGTTTGTTCCATTTCACCAGTAAGGAAACCAGGACTCCCATCTTGATCTAGCAACAACCTATTTTACGAAAAACAGAAAGAAATTTTGTGTTTGCCTGCATCACTTCACAACAAGATTGCTTGTGGGAGTACCACAAGTCCTGCATTTATCCTTCAATCTTCAATGAAACTCACAGGGCTTGCCAAGAGTTTCCCATTTTATTATAAAATCCTCTTAGCGGCTATGCTTCTATTTTTTCTGTGCTGAAGATGACTTGGCAGCAGCAACTAAAAAAGTCAGCTTGTGCAAAATGAAAGTGGAAATACTTCTCTTCGTCATTGGATGTCCCTTCCCAGATTAAGGTGTTGGTCCTAAAACAATGCTTTGATGCTAGAAGTGAAAGAAGCCATGGACACAATATGTAATATGCTTGGGAACCAGAAGGAGGGAGTTGGTGCCAGGGTAGAGGTCAGCAAACCACAGCCCGTGAATCAATCTGCCTTCTGACCTGCTGGTGCAGTTTCTGAACCAAGAAAGGTTTTCATATTTTAAAATATATAAACATAAGTTCTTTCTGGAAGGCGCACTAGCAGGGAGAGAGAAAGAATGTTAACTTCCTTCCACTGACTCACTCCCTTAATGCTTATGACAGTCAACATAGGACCAGGTTGAAGCCAGCAACCAAGAAATCCAAGAAATCCACCAGGTCTCCCACATGGTGGCAAGGACCCAAGTACTTGAGCAAGTGTCTGCTGCCATCCACGATGTGCGTTAGTTAGAAGTTGAAAGTTGGAAGCAGAGGTAGGACTGGAGCCCAGGCATTCTGGTAAAGACTGAGTCTTTTAAGTAGCAACTTACCTTGGGGCACAACACCACCTGCCTGCATTCTTACGCTTCTGAATCATTGGAGGGGAAAAAAATCAGAAGGATAACATGTTTATCAGTTGTGCTATGAATACAGTGTTTTATCAATCTTTGTGTTAAACCTTTGTCAAATGGTTAAGAATGATAACACAACTATATTCAACGATACGTGACTAGTTTCAAATGTACTACATAAGAATGCAAATTTTTCAATTGAAAAGGTTTCCTGTATGGACTCTTAAATTAAAACCTAAAATTTTCATTTTACTATGCATTTTTACATTAAAAACAAACATGACATGTTGGCCTGGTTTTGATTTCAAAGCTCTTCTGCACAAAAATGGATGTATCTTCTAACTCAATTGTATTCTCAGTGTTTGTCAATGAAGCTTTACTGTAACACTGCCCTGGTCATTTATCTGTCTGTACACGGTTTCTGCTGTTTGGCCATAGTTGAGCTGTTGCAACAGAGAAAACCCATGGCAAACAGAGTGACAACCTCACCCTTCCAGGTGACAGTAGTGATGGGAACAGACCTAGTTAAGTTTTTCCTTAGGTTCAATCCTCTTTGATCTGCAGTTTCATCTTATAGGTTTACCTTTGTTTTTCTTTTTAGCATGTTTTGCATTGTACGTACCAACAGAGAAGAGGCATTCTGCTCAGGAATGAACTCCCTTTAGAACAAGTCCCACAGCATCCTCAGCATCTTTCTGAACTTGAAAATTCCGTTGACCTCATCTCAGATATGCTAAACTGTACTCCATGGTGGCCCTTTTAGTCCTGCAATTGAGGAATTCTGCCACACAAGGATAACTCAAAAATCCTACCTTTTCCAACACTTGTTAAGCCACCTAAAACCAGTTAAATAAAATCTTAGCTTCACATATCTGTAGAATGGGCATACTAACACTTACAGTTGTGAAAAGGAGGTTTAAAACACAGAAACTGTTGGTCTCCCACAGCACCCGTGGACAGTTGTTATCAACTCTGGCTTATGTCTGATTTTATAAATTACCAGGAAAGGCAAGTAGCCAATACAAGGCGACGTGGTTCACGCCTATCTGTTGGCAGTGTTTTATATCTAACTGAAATTCAATTCCATTGTTCTCATTGGCTCACAAAGCTTTTTTTGCCCACAGTCCTCGATTTGTATGAGAAACCCCAAGAGGAACATAAGACAGCAAAATCCAAATTACCATATGGCATTACCATCCTGGGGAAAACCCAGGCGAGCATTTATTCCAGCCAGAAGTAGATTAGGCAGATAAAATTTTCAGAATAAAATACAATCAGTTAATTAAAGTGAGGAAAGACTTTTATTTGTTTTACGCTGGAATGGATTGAAGACGGCTTACAAGTGGCACCATGCCAGGAGGGCTTATTTCTCAGACTTGGCTTTGCAAACTGGCTCCTAGGAAGTGGGCGGTCCAGCAAGCAGGACTCCGTCACCTGAACTTTGACAAAACAGGCTCTGCTTTGTTCTATCAAACTCTGAATTTTTCCATGAGGCCAGAAAGAGATTCCACCACTCAAAGGGTTAGAGGCAACCTAGGTTCTCAGCCTCCTTCCGCCACCAAGATGCTGTGTGATCTTGGACAAAACCCTTAACTGCTCTGTGCCTGGTTTCCTTAGCAGGAAAAAATGCAATGGGTAGTAATTATTAACAACAATAATGAACATGAGGTTGTTCAAGCATTTAGCAAAGGTAATGCATAGTAAATGAGTTGTACATGTTGGTCTAATCAGTAAGTAAAATATGAGATAATTATCTACAATTAATTTTGACAAGCAATCTGATCGTTTTGCCTCTCTGAAGGGGAAGAACCAGGTAATATTTTAAGCAGTCTGCATCTGAGAGGGGCTACAAAGGAAAATCTGCTTGGGAGGATTTTGAGACTACGAAGTCTTTGACACTGGCACTTTAATGCTAATACATCAGCAACCTGTCAGTATCCTTGACCAACAATTTTGACATTTAGTGGAAAGCTTACAATCTACACAACGTATATACATAACTGTAAACTGTAATCCATGGGCTAAACTAACAGATCACTGGGCACTTAAGTCTACTATTCCATACAATGACATGCAAATAGCTGAAGAAACATGTGACAGATACATACAAGGCATTGTTACAGGTGTAATTATGCAGTAGCCCCAAGCAAGATCCTGGTCATGGCAGATGTAAGGTCCTGCTGCCACATGTAAAACTAGAAACCCCAAAAGGGGAGGCAGTCCATGATGATCAGGTAACAATCCTTTATACCCAAGTGAAATTCAGTTCCATTTCTCTCATTCAACCATTAGCCTGTGGATTAATAAAACTGACAGCCTTACAGAAAGGGGAAACTTGAACAGAGATGACCATACAAGAACCACACCAGGTCAGCATGAAGGCAGAGATAACCGTGGTCCTTGCATGTGCCAAAAAAAGACCACAAATGGCAGCCAGTGCCAAGGAGTCACGGAGAGTACTGGCACAGACTCCCCCTCACTGCCCTCAGGAGGAACCAACGGCAGACACATCGATCTGTGTGCCAACTTCTAGAAGTGGGAGGTGACACGTTTCTGTACTTCCTCCACAGGGCTTCTGGGGACTGGTTAGAGTTGCCGTCAGAAACAAACACAGGCACTGGGTGTAGCCTGGCAACTCTAACATAGGTGTTTCCATTCTTAACCCTTGACTCATTCAGCCCTATGGTCAGTGTTTATTGAATACTCTTGTCAGGCGCTGAGGCTGCAGCAGTGAACCAAGAGACTTTGTATACAGAGAAAGGTGCACACTAAATAAACAAACAAGTATGGGAAGCAGTGGTAGTGCCCTGAAGAAAAGCAGACCCGCAGAACAGGACAAAAGGGAGTACTATTTTGGACGACTGTTCCTGGAAGCCGCTCTGAGGGGCTGGCACTGGAGCAAGATGCGAACGAAACAAGGTGCAAGGCTCTTGTGCCTGGAGGAAGAGGGCTCCGGGCACAAGGAGAGCCAAAGCAGAGCTGGCATTTGCTTCAAGCAGCATTCTAAGAGCCATGCATCAGGCAATGTCTCCCATCAGTCTCTCTAATATTGCAGAGCTTTCCTTTGCACATAGACTTAAACTTTTTGTTTTTCTAAGGAGTGGTCTCTTTGGGTATGTTTAAGCAGATTTAGTTAAGACTGGCCTGACTCCCCAAACACTGAAGGAAAGGCAGGACACAGCGAACTTTGTAACACTGTCTCAGGCTGCAAGGACAGTCCAGGCAAGGGGCAATGAAGCCAAATGGTCTCAGCATCTACTGCTGGTCCAGAGTGAAGCTTCCCAGGCAGGTGCTGGGTAGCTCTGAGTCACCCAGTGCGTCAACCTCCAGCCTGCGGACACAGGGACTCACCATCATGTGAATATTACCAGCCTCACTGCTCCTCACTCCCTGGAGCAGGAGCAGAAGCACAAGAGTTTTCTCAGCAGGCTGGGTGTCCCACAGGAAATGCCACTCAGACCAGACCGCCAGGCTTATTGATGATAGGGGTGATAAAACACATTACCGTGCAGGAAAGGGAAGGAGTTTGACACTGAGTGTTATTCATGTGCAGTGGCAGCAATGCCAGCACTGGCCCCCAGAGACCTCTGAACATATCTGAACACACTGATCCACTCTTCCTGCTGCCCAGGCTGGCAAGTACAGCACACTGGATCCTGACACTGTTTTCCAACTTTCCTTTTTGTTAAGGGAGTTGCTTCACATCCTCCTACCCAGTCAGCCAGCACCAGGGTGTCAGTGTGCAACCCAAGAGCTCACACTGGTTCTGTGCTTTCTGGGTTTTCAGTTTGCATTTTTGTTTCTTCTCTCTTGACCACTATCATACAGAGGTCACGTAGCAGAAACTGCAAAAGCACTTCCAACAAAAGTACCATGAGAAGTGAACTCACGAAGCTCCAATCTCTTGAAGAGAATGACCATGCCCCGAATACTTATCAGCATACCTGCTCTGCAGCTGCCTTATACAGCACAATGGTGACATCCAGTGTCAGCTGGCTAAATCTCAGGTGACTATACCTGAAACTCATGCCCAATATACCAAACATGCGTGCTAACACTGAAGCCAAGGTCGGTTTCCAAGTGATAATCTTGTCATTTTCTTAAGCAGAAATGAACACATATAATAACATTATGTAAATAATACATATGTGTATTAAAAGGCTTAGATATGAAACAAAATATTTTTGGAAGAAAAAGCATGCAAACATTAGCACAAGCACAAACACATATATTATCAACAAGTTCCATACAACTTATCAGAAAGTTATTCTTCATCTATTGTCAACATTATCATTATGATATTGTGCTACAGTTATTATCTTCAGCATATCTACAAGTGTAACTGTTACCAGAAAGCTCAGTGGGTTCTTTCCTCAGTTTAGTACAGAAATAAAAAGTATTACTTGTGGGCCCGGCGGCGTGGCCTAGCGGCTTAAGTCCTCGCCTTGAAAGCCCCGGGATCCCATATGGGTGCCGGTTCTAATCCCAGAAGCTCCACTTCCCATCCAGCTCCCTGCTTGTGGCCTGGGAAAGCAGTCGAGGACGGCCCAATACCTTAGGACCCTGCACCCACGTGGGAGACCCGGAAGAGGTTCCAGGTTCCCGGCATCGGATTGGCGCAGCACTGGCCGTTGCGGCTCACTTGGGGAGTGAATCATCGGACGGAAGATCTTCCTCTCTGTCTCTCCTCCTCTGTGTATATCTGACTGTAATAAAATAAATAATAAATCTTTCAAAAAAAAGTATTACTTGCAAAGTAACGAGTTGAATGTAGAAAGAAGAGGAAGGGGAAAGGACCCCTGGGAGAGGACCAGGAGGTAGGCTACCTCTTAAAATGAGAGGGGGAGAGACATCAAAGGCTTTCGGAAGGATTGGGGGATTTTAAGTGTTGCCTGACCCCTCCTTGTCTGGGCAGGAACCTGCAGGGAGAAGATTCACCATTGGCGGTCTCTCAACCAGTCAGGAAATGACTGGGCGATTCTTGTGCCACCCACTTGAAGACGTGACCAAGACTTCAGCAGGCTTGGAGGGTCTCAGTAACCACGACACAGTGCATGTAAATCTTCAGGATGATAGATTGGATTCATCTTTTGAGAACAAGTGGTTTGACCTCACGATTAGATTTCTTTGAAATGAAATCATCTGTCTTCATAATTCACCAGCATAATTTGAAAAAGAGGAGCAAGGACACGGATCATACACTTCCATGCTATTTACTCTTCTTTCCCAACTTGAAGGAAAGAAAAAAGAAACTTGATTGGGATAACAAATTCCTCAACATTTTTTAAAGGCATTGCTTAAATCGGTGTAAACTCATCTAGTTTCAGGCACTGTCAGAACTGATGGATGGTCATGGATGTGGTCCCTAAGCTAGTATGCCCTGAAGGACTTGAAGACTGAGCAGATTCCATGAGGACAGACATGTGGCAGACAACACTGAGCTGGAATCCTCTGTGCTGACTCAGAGCCCTGATCAATACATGCTCAATAAATACTGGGTCAGTGAATGAGAAAACAGATTCACAAACTCACAGATGCACCACACAGGCTCTGACGCTACACACACACACACACACACACACACACACACACATTAAAGTGGCTTTTATTTTCCAAACACGTGTATGTGGTTGTTTCTGTGCTTAGTAAAATGTGAACTAATTTTAAAATGTTATGATGAAATTCAGGGTAATATTTTCCATTATGAAATGGTTTCAATCAATGAATGGACATACAATTTTGATACAAGTGCCTCAATTCATAAGGTTGGAAACTACTCCCCAAGACACTTAAAGTCCCTTCCAAAGCTTCATTATTTTTCTTTGGAAGTTATTTTTCTCTAAGAAAAGTACAACTCACTTTTCATCTTTGGCCAAAATTTATTTTACAGCTCAAGTCTACATGGAACATACTGTAAGCAAACAAACAAAAAAGCTCAAGATTAATACGCACATTATTAATCCACAAAATCACATCTGAATTTGTGTCAAATGCCCCTTTGTAGTTTGAACAGGTTTAGTTTGGTAAATACCAAAGGATAAGAACTTTAAGATGTTTGTCTAGATCTCAGGTAGTATAACCTGTTCTCAAGATACCCCCTACCTCGAGCAAAAATTGAAACTGTCAGGCGTCTTCACTCTCCAACCGTGGGTGTGGGGGAACGGGAGGAGGGCGGTCATGCCACAGTTAAACAAGAGCAGCAATTGTGCCTGGAGAACACCTGACACTCCGGCCCAGCTCAGCTTTCTGGGAAAGCAGACCCTGAATATTTAATACAGCAGGTAAAATCAAAAGGGCACATTATCTTTTCCTTATTCCAATACAGGATAATTCCCTTTTGTATTCTAATGCTCACTGCATTCTATACACTTGTATGCTAAAAAAAAAAAAATAAATGAAAGAAATTTGGATTCCTGAAATAAAACAAATACTCCTCAATAGTGAGCAGCACAGCTTTTTTTTTCTGTCAAGGCTGATTTTGCATGATCTGATCCCTACATTCGTTTTCTTTCTTTCTTTCTTTGCTTTTTGAAGAAAAAAAAAGGGTTGGGGAATCTCCCCGTTTAAAAGCCACATCTATACAGGTGCACTCTTGTATCAGTTAGACAACACTGCTCCGTTGCAAAGCTGGTCAGGCCTCTAACAGCCAGCTTCAAAATGCCCTAAAGCCCCTCCACACAAACAGCAGAAAACTGTCCCGAGGCGGCGGGCTGTCTGCTCTGACTACACCGGCGTTAGGGAAGCCACATGAACAGAGAGCAAGCCAACCCCCTTCATTCAATTTGCTCTTAAAAATTCTGGGCGCAGGGACCTGTTCAGGCTGAAGTTGGATGACAGCTTTTTCCTGAGGAGTCTTTTCCAAGGCCCCTAAAAGCAGCAGGCAGAAATCGTGGGGAGCCACTCAGCACAAACAGGAAGGTGAAAGTATAAAATACCAACCCTGCCTAAGGGATCGTGTAATGAGCAGATAAATAAACCATCAGGTGCCCGCCAAGCGAAGGACAGCAACTTTCTCGGAAAAAGGCGAGTCACATTAACTTCGCGTCCCAGGAATCCAATCTCCAGATTGGAATTTACAGCGAGGAATATGCTGAAGGACCCACAACCGGAAATACCCTGGGAACACTGAGCTCAGTGAGAGAAACCCGCTCCCAGGGCACCTGCACACCCACTCACCTGGCGCGCCGCCGTCGCCAGGGCTCGCCTACCCGGGAGGACGCTCGGCCAGCGCGGGGTCCCAGCGCTGCTCCACCCCGGGCACTTAGCCTAGGTGCCAGAGTGGATTCCCAGAAAGCTGCAGAAGGGAACTCCGCCCTGCGGGGCGAGTCCAGGGCAGAGTTCGGACTCCGGGGAGGAGCGTCGTCTCCTGTTGCACCCGGGACGCGCACGCCCTGTGCACAAAACCCACATCTGATTGCTGCTTTTTCCGGAAGTTCTATTGTTACCCAAAATTCATAATTTTTTACTTGATTTTCTATATTAATTTTTTATATTAGAATAGTTTGAGATCTTCCCCTTCAAAATTGCAAGGATCACACAATTTCCAGTAGGTTCCAGCCAGTGCCCTCTAATGGTCACATCTTACTAACCTCGGTACACTAACACAACTGAGAAATTAAGAGCCGTCACTGAACGCCAGGCTTCCGGCTGACTTCTCTGCTGACTTTTTTCTGGATGTCCCCTGCCTACACCACGTCGTGTCGCTGCGTTCGGTTTTCTGCATTTCCCAGTGATGCTGTTCTAGTCTCTTCTTCACTCACATGGCTTTGGAAGATTTCTGTTGAAGTTTTTTTTTGTTTGTTTGCTTGTTTGTTTGTTTTGAGAGTCCTTCATTTGGTTTCGTCTGACGTGCTACTCAGTGCGGTGGCTGTGGGGTTTGGCAGGGCTGGGGGAAGCCCTTGTTCTTCTCCTGGAGTAGGACTTCTTTGCAGGTGTTGACTCTGAACCCTTGGATAAGGGATTGCTCCACCGCAAAGTTAACTGTTTGCCACTTTTCCCTAACTTCTTCTGATGGGGGTCCTTCATTTCAGCCCAGACCTAGGAGAAGGATGGATTATATTCCACTCTGAAATTCTGGTGTGTCTCCTAGTACGTTATTATTTGGAATTTTTCGCTAAGGAAAGCTTTTCCCTCTCCTGTCACTGATGCATCAATTCAGTTACGTTTGTATACTCGTATGGTTTCATGCATATTAATTTTATCCTCTGGGCTATAATTCAATGCTCTGTTACTTATTTTATTGCTCACCTTGTCCCAAATTTGACCACTGGGCAGTCTTGCAGGTTGGTCACTATGAAGGTTCCTAAACATTCAGGGCTTTGGATAGCAAGTACTTCTGCCACCTCTCCTGGGTATAGCCTATTTGAAAATTGCAGCCCAAATATTTCAGGGCACACAACTTTTCAGAATTTTTCTGGGAATCTACTAACTTCTACCACAGCCAGAGAGATTTTTTTTTTCTCACCTAAGATATTTGTGGATTGCAGCCCAGTTTGGAGAAGTGCCAAGTTGATGGTTCTTGGGTAATATTGTGTTAATTAATCCTTGCAATGCTATTGAACAAATATATGTATATGTATAGACAAATCATGTTCCACATTTAGCTGTGGGAGTTTATCACTATCTTAAACATCGAAGAAATCCAGCTGCCGGAGCTGCGTTGTGTTGCTGTGGTTTGCTGGCTGTTTGCCTTTACAAGTTGGTCCCATAAACACAACATTTCCTTCTTCTGGGCTGGGATAGTGTCCACCATCTGATGCTGCGCTACTTACTGGTTCTACCTCCCTCTGTTTCTGGACATTATTCTTCTCCAAGAGGGAAATCAACTTCTCTACTAGTCGTGCTTATCACAGGAAAACAAGATGGATGGCCTGATATGTACCACAGAGAAAACATGGTTCCATTTTGTCTTTGAACTATTAAAAAAAATATTAGTCATAGTAAAAATGAAATAAAAATATTTTTGTCTAAGTCTTTGCAAATATGCTGTGAACTGTTTCCTCCAAAAATTCATTGATGGAAGCTGGATTCCCAAATGTGATGATATTTTAAACTGAAATCTATGCTAGGAAATCAGAGTAGGAAAATGAAACCTCTCATGGGTGGATGTGGATATGACCTTCAGTTTCTCTTTTCATGACAGTACATGCACAAATCATCTAAAATTTTACAAAGCTGCCTCCCTTCACATTTTAACATTTTACCCAACATTGTATTTTAAACAATGTGGAATGACTTTAGTTTGGTCTGAGAGAGGTCAGACTGATAGAGGTTAGTAGAAATTTGTTGGGTACTAAGGCATTGCCAATCGATGCTTGGCACCCCTACAGAACGAATCCCTGTTCCTTTACCCGCAGGTGGAATTCACTAAAACTGGAATGGATTTAGGGTACAGGATAGAATAGCAGATACTGTCTTCCTCCTAGGGCACAGTACAAAAATGTCACCCATATTCAAAGTGGACTTGACCACAAATGTGATGCCCTGCCTTGTGACATTCAATGCTTCTCACGTGTGATGTTCAGACTCAGGCTTATAGTTTTGATCAGTTTATTTTTGTGTGGATGTTATTTATAATGCAATATTTTCTATGTCATTCCAACTTCCAATAGTAGGCATAGACAAATCCTTTATAAAAAACACCTCATTGGGCCTGGCGGCATGGCCTAGTGGCTTAAGTCCTCGCCTTGAAAGCCCCGGGATCCCATATGGGCGCCGGTTCTAATCCCGGCGGCTCCACTTCCCATCTAGCTCCCTGCTTGTGGCCTGGGAAAGCAGTCGAGGACGGCCCAAAGCTTTGGGACCCTGCACCCGCGTGGGAGACCTGGAAGAGGTTCCTGGTCCCGGCATCGGATTGGCGTGTACCGGCTCATTGCGGCTCACTTGGGGAGTGAAGCATTGGATGGAAGATCTTCCTCTCTGTCTCTCCTCCTCTCTGTATATCCCGCTTTCCAATAACAATAAAATCTTTAAAAGAAAACAAAAAAAACAAACAAAAAAAACACCTCATTGCCTTCCCCATGACTTGCAGTTTAAAGCATAAATAACTCTCAGGAGGTAAGAATCACCTCTCCCTCCCACTTGTTCTCTGGTATGCTGTCTTCTGGTAAAGATGGATGGTTTTTCAAACTCTCAGCCAGCTCTGGTTTCCGACTGTATGTCTTTTTTTGTTCTGGTTTCCTCCCCATTCCACCTTGTGGATCAAAATGTTTCTGATCTTCATCTTCCTGTTGGTCCTGGGAACATCTCTTCAATTAGTTAGCTAAATGTAGGGAAACCTCTCTAAGCTCCCCAGTTTTGTGGGGTGTCCTATTTAGGGCTTCCTTTAGAATGTTTGATACATTGAATTTGGTATTGTATTATGATTGACTGCTATAACAACCAGCCACAAACCTGGTTGTTAAAACAATACAAGCTTGTCATCATCACGTTATGTAGCCTGACGTAATAGTCACTGAGCTATGTCAGTGTAAACACGTGACCATGTTCCTTGATGGATGCTTTAGGAGAGAACTTGTTCCCTTGCCTTTTGTAGCATTTTCTTGTTTGCTGACCTCTTTCTCTGCATTTAAAACAAATAGTATCCTCTCTCTGACACTGACTAGCTCTCTTTTACTTATAATGATTTTTGTGACTACACTGAGCCAACTGGATAACCCATCATAATTGTTCCATCTTATGATCCTCAACTTCATCGCACCTACAGTCACTAGGCATATAAGATATCCACCAATTTCAGGATTAAAACGTGATCATCATTGGGGCCCATTACTACTGGTATGAATTAGGTCTGGTTATTAATATTCCCATATTTAGCACATAAATTCAGCCAGCTTTGCGTAATTGTGCAAGAGGCATGCTCCCATTGCTTCCTGGGCGATCCCTCCATCTGCCTTTCTCCTTTATTCTCTCACTCTCCCATGATGCACTCATGTGACACCCTAAGAAATACCTGGCATTAGGAAAATCCTCCAAGTCCTCAGTTCTTCCCTATTCCCACAGGTCTCCTGGTCTTTGTGGTACTTCTTGGAAGAACGGAGTATGAATGTGGTCATTACCACATTCATTTGACAAAAGTTAGCTCTCTGGGACTCCCAGATCTTGCACATTCAGCTGTAATTTCACACTTTGACTGCTGGAGAAAATATAGTGCCCCAAGTATATTTTATCCACCTGGAAGAGCAATCCCTCCACTCTATGCCAGCCCTTGTGTTGAGGGTAAGGCTCCATTTTTATCATTATGTCTTAAATAAACATTTTAAATTACTATCTTACACATACACATGGTAGTAACTATTAACACAGTTACATAATACATTAAAATATGCTTGAGCAACAAATCATTGCAGAGTTAAAGTAGAACCAGTAACTACTGGAAAACTAGGAGACAATTAATATTGGTTCTTATATTAGGGAAGGCCTCAAGTGGAGGTAGAATTGAAGTTGCACCTTGAGTGTAACTATTGTGATTCTAGGAGAGCATGTTTCAGTATAATTATCTTACTATTGTGGGAAGCCTTTCAAGGTCACGCAGAGAAAAAGGCACACAACAATCCAACATTCAGACAGCCTGGGAAATCACCCAACAGATCAGTACAGCTTGACCCTAGGAGATTAACACGAGTTAGCAATAGGAGCAACCCTTTAGTAACACACAAAATGTCCCGGAAGCAACTTGTTGTTCACCTATGCTAAGAAAGAAAGAAAGAAAAATCATTGTGAGAACTGAAACTCCTGTTGTTGTGAGTTCAATGACAAAACTCTGAGCAAACATTTGTGAACAATATATGAGCATCTCCTTATATACACAAGTCTGTTCGAGCAGGTGCAGCTTTTCCTAAGTTTGCTTTCCTATAATAGACACAGAAACCATGACATAACCAAGAGTATTATTCAAAATATGTGCCTACTGGTTGAGCAGAGACACCAACCAATCAGAAATAATGCCAGTTGTAATAGTTAACTCTTAGCAGGGAGCCAATATGCTTCTGTGAAAAATAAGTCGGGATAGTATCACTTAAAAGTTTAGCTCTCTTGGGCCCCGCATGATGGCCTTCTGACTAAATCCTCACCTTGGATCCCATGTGGGCACTAGATCATGTCCCAGTTGCTCCACTTCCCATCCAGCTCCTTGCTTGTGGCCTGCAAAAGCAGTGGAGGTTGGCCCAATGCCTTTTGACCCTGCACCTGCATGGGAGCCCCAGAGGAGACTCAGAGCACCTGACTTCAGATTGTCTCGGCTGCAGCTGTTGAGGCCACTTGGTGAGTGAATCAGTGAATGGAAGCTCTTTCTCTCTGTCTCTGCTTCTCTCTGTATATCTGACTTTCCAATAAAATAACAAATAAATCTTTAAGAAAAAAAAAGCTATCACCTTCTTAGCAAAACTGTCCTTCCAGAAATGCCTTTCAAATCACCCCCATGGACTGAATAAATTCTCATCTCTCTAGGCTCTTTGTAGCAGATGAATTTAGTTCACTCCGTTTTATCAATAGCTGTAATCATAATTGTCTTTTCCCTGAGAGGCTGAGCCATTCTCAGAAAGATGTAGAAAGGGGACAAGTTCTAAGTTTACAGAAGCTAAGTAAAGGCTGGAAAAGCTACTGGAAGATCCTGTCAGATAATGTTTATTGATCATTGATTAGAGATAGAGCCTACATTTGTTTGCTTTCTCCCATTTTCCCCTCAATCTGCCTTCAGTTAGTAAGGACATCAGTTCACACTTTGTTACTGTTTTTTATTTGTTCTGCAGCAATAGAAGAAAACCTAATGGTTTCCCAAGCCAAATGAGCTATACTTTCTGTACTTAACTGCCTTTCAACTCTCTTCACATTACTTTAGTTAAAAATCCAAGACTATGGATCCACAATTTATTTTTCAAGGCACTTTGAATGGGTTATGAGATTTGGCTCCCCAGGCTTTTTGTGACAGCATTGCTTCATAGGATAAGTGTGGTTTAATATCCAGATCTCTGTTTCTGGGGTTTTGTTGCTGTTGTTGGTTAATGCCTTTATTGATACTTTGGCTAATGGCTTGTTACAAAGATGAGAATTTTGGAAATGAAAAGTCAACGTCCTTGAGTTAGCCTAGGGCAGGCAAGGATTCGTTCAGGAGTCATGTGGCAACACAGGAGATGGAACACTTGTGGTTCTGGGTGCTGGCCTCATTCTCCAGCTCAAGCGGGAACCTGGCCCAGATGATCAACTTGTTTTTTCCTCCTTCACTTCTCTGAAGATACCTTTTTATGTCATCCCACAAGAGAACATTTAGGTTGGCTGATTGACTTAGGCACGTGACAATCTCTGTGGTCTCAGTTTCTGCAAAATGGGCCTCACTTCTTGAGTCCTTTCAACTACTCCGATTTCTCCTTGCTGTTAGATTATTATTGTTTTCAATACTGACTCATCAGCATGACAGGTTTATAGATCCTTTCTTTCCTTCTGTAGAATGAGCTGTTTATACTAAGACTCATCAAAGTCACCAGCTCTACCCTGGTTTGACCAACATTGGAATGGTTGCTATCACTGTCTCTGTCTTCTAGAACTTAGTAACTACACAGCAGTCACCTGTAAAACACAATAGGGCAGCTCAGGCTCCCTCCACCAAGGAACCTTGGGTGCAACAGGCCCTGGGATGGGATCTAGGATGGATTCTCTTAACAGGGCTGTCCCCTGAGTCCAGACTCTTCTTTCTACTTGCCTTCTCAGTGTCACTACTGGGCTATCTCACAGTCAACTCAAATACCGCATGTTCAGAACTCAACTCTTGATCATGAACCCTGACATGCCGTGCTCTGCCTGTACTCTGTACCACTGGTGGTTGGCAACTTGATCATTCCAATTCGAGGGGACCTAAATCTTGACATCCTCAAATTCTTTCTTCCTGTAGTATTTCTTAGGCATCTGTTATTCTATGTCTAGTCATCTAGGAAATTCTATCAGCCCTGCTGCTAAAGCACATAGTGTCCTCACTCTGGGATAAGCAGGATTTCTCATTCAGGTAACAACAGCCCCTGGTTTCAGTACTGCCTCTTTAAAACCTGTTCTGGACCTGAGTTCAAGAGATCCTCAAGAACATGAGTAAGGCCATGTGTCTCAGCACGATTCCCCCATTTATCTGCCATAAAAACCAAAGTTCTTGAACTGAGCTACAAAGACCTGGCCCCTGCTCCCTCTCTGACCTTGCCGCCTGCTTTAAGTTCTTCGCGTCTATGGCAGCTAGCCTCCTGGAGCTGCTTGAGTGACACAGGCCCACTGTCACCTCGTGTGCGTTAGTTATTCCTCTGTGTGGAACAGTCCATCAAGCCTGCACTCCCATCAATTTCAAATTTTTGTTCAAATGCCACCAACTGTGACATCTCCCTCATCACTTTTTATTTAATATTGCTGGTCTCTTTCCATTGTACCCTACAGCTACTGTTCTTTTTTGTTTTTATAGAGCACGGATTACCCTCTGGCATGCAAGGTCATTTTCTTGCTTTTTTTCCTTCTGCATTTTTTCCTGCCTTTCCACCACTTTGGTTGTTACTCACCTATCTTAAACATAACTATCATTTAAAGATTTACTCAATACTGCTGGTTAAATGAATTAATCCGTGAAACCAGAATTTTAAAAAGGAAGAATGTAGCTTAAAGGAAAACTGAATGTTTTATTAAAACCTTTATGCTTCAAGTAGCTGGTAGTCACCTGGGAAGCTGTCACAATTAATTGGCTGAGTATGTAAGTCTAGAGTTACAAACTAAGGATACGTACATATAATGTATATATATACATAAGTATTTGAATTACCACATGTATGGAGAAATATATAATTGGCTTCAAGATGTGGTGAACCAGTGTAGGTTGAAAATCTTTAGAGGAGGACGTAGCAAAGACTAAGAAAAGCAAACAATCTTTTTGGAGAAAAATTAGATTGATATAGCTCTGAAATCAAATGACAAAATTTCATGTTATGAAGATAGGATTCACAAGTTCAACTAGCTGATGAATTAATATGACTAGTATCTAAACATTTAAATCTTATAAGTATATATGTTAATGCAAATAAACTGAAAAATAATTTATTAAAGTTTTGAGAAGGAGATACAACAATTCAAACAGATGAAAAAGTTTAAAATCTGAAAACACAACAAGTTTGCATCCTGTTCCTGGAAATAAAGAACTATGAAAGACCACAGCTTACTTCTACTAGCAGTAACAGTTGCTTTTGTGTGCACACATTTAGGTTTCAATACCCCATGCTTGAGTTCTATGGTGATTTTGTTCCCCTCTGTTCAACCTCAAGGAGATCCAAAAATAATGGAATTTACTAAAACACATAACTTAACCAAATGACTACTAATTTTTTTGGAGACATTTTTTTCCAAGAGGTGCAGTTCCACAGAGGTAAAGCTATTATGCCCAAGCTTTAGGTATGGTGAGCTACTCTGTCAGTCCTGGAACTGCTCCCTGTTCATGGATCCTAGGGTACTTGCCAGTTCTTTCAGAGGGAGCGATTTACTCTCTGTTCTTTGATTTCTGTCCTTCTGGGTCCCCTCAAGCTTTGCTCTAGCTCTATTTTTAAAAAGATGTATTTTATTTTTATTAGAAAGGCAGATATAAAGAGAGGAGGAGAGTCAGGGAGGAAGATCTTCCATCCAAGGATTCACTCTCCAAGCAGCCGCAAAGGCTGGATGGAGCTACCCTGATCTGAAGCCTGGAGCCAGGTCTCTTCCAGGTCTCCTACGAGGTTGCAAGGCCCCAAGAGTTTGGACCATCCTTGACTGCTTTCTCAGGCCACAAGCAG